>NC_057794.1:532688831-532840429 GCF_018294505.1 Triticum aestivum
GCCGCGTTGCTTTTTTTAGAAGAGCACCGCACTTTATTTCATTCAAATAAGTTTACAGGGATCACTAGTAGAAAAAGGGTCATTTGTTCCGGTTCTAGAGGGTTTTTAGTCTCGGTTCTGGAACCGAGACTAAAGGGTCGGTACTAAAGCCTCCCCCCCCCCCCTTTAGTGGTTGTTTGGATATCAAGTATTAGCTATGGATTTGTACAAAACGAGTTTTAAACCGGTTTTTAGCAAAATCAGTTTTACTAATTGTTTTCTGAATAATCAGTTTATAGGGAACTATGTTTGGAGTTAGGAAAGTATAAAACGAGTTGGTCGGGTTCCTTGTTTGTATAGTGATTCACGTGGCCTTCTCTTCCTCGTGTGTACTTACGTCAATTTCGCTACTGGAGTCCAACTAAGGTTTCATGGTCTATCTGACACAAACTACTCAATTTACATGATGACACGAACATATATAATGTGTTATGCTTTTCCCTATTATATTACCCAGATGATAAAGAAAAACTTTGGTCAACACTCTTGATCTTCGACGGATACAAAGGCGGCTCAACAATCCTGCTATTGGACCTGGCCAAACAGGGTTAGTGACAACTGGTACTACGATCACCGGCGATGAGGACGACAAAGACGACAAGCGGAAACATGTGTCATGTGTTATACTAAAATGGATAACGTGGACATAAGGATGAGGTATTAGTCATGTTTATTATGTTATGGTCATGAGGGTGAGGCATTTAGACATGCTCAGTGAATAATGGCGTGTGAAGGTTGTTTTCTCCCGTTACAACGCACGGGCATATTTACTAGTGTAAGCCTAATATTCCTGTGCCACCCACGCTGGACCAGCCCATCTAAGGGGCGTCTGAGGTGAGGGACTCATTCACCGCGCTGCAAGCGAGGAACAACCGTGGGAGCTATATCTCGTTTATAACGAGATAGAAGCTCCGCTCACCTGAAGGATTTCCATGTAGCTATAGTGTCGGGTCGGCCTAATTCGCGATCAATATATAGTGCATTTTTTATGTGTATTATGTGTTTTTCGTTGCTAGTTTCTTCGGGTTTTATCCTTTTCACTTTTTCTTTTGTTTTTATTTTTCCTTTGACTTTTTGTTCCTTTCTTAGTTTTCGGCCGGTTTCATTAGTTTCTCTTGTTTCACTGTGTTCTATTGTTTTCATCGGTTTTATTTGGTTTTCTTTGTTTTATTTGGTTTTTATTTGTTCCTTTTCCGGTATTCTTAGTTTCTTCATTGATTTTTCTTCGGGTTTCTCCTTTTTCTTTTTCTTTCTATTTCTCTGGTTTCTTTTATTTTCTTATATTTCTTTGGTTTTTACTATTCTTTGTTTTCTCTTTAACACACATCTACATTTTTCATACACACTAGTACATTTTACGCATGCACCAAAAACATTTGCTTGTACAAGTTTAATATTTTTAAATACATGATTAATATTTAAAAAACAATTTTGTGAACAAATTGTACATTTTTGTTATATATCAGGAACATTTTTAATACGTGTTTCACATTTTTTTCAATATATGATTAACATTTTTATATACATGATTAATATTTTTTTTGAAAATTTATGTTTTAAAGTTCAGTTTTTTAATTAAGGCCCTATATTTTTCTTACACCTGAAACATTTTATTTTATACGTTTAACATTTTTGGAATAGATGATTAATTATTTTTCCAATATTTTTGTTTCATGACTACTTTTTGTACACATGTACATTTTTTGTATACATCAGGAACAATTATATGCACCTCTAACATTTTGGAAATATATGATTAACACTTTTTTTATACACAATCAACATTTTTAGAAATTTATGTTTTAATATTCAATTTTTTCAATACATGTTCTATATATTTTGTATATATTAGAATTTTTTTTACAAGTTTTACGTTTTTAAATAGATGATTAGCATTTGTCAGAAACATATATTTTTGGATTTTTAGTCTTTTCAATACACATCATACAGTTTTTGTATACATGTGAATCTTTTTATATACATGTTTAAATAATTTTAAATAAATGGTTAAAAAATTAGAAACATATTCTTTTGTTTATCTTTTTCCATGTCCGTCGTACATTTTTTGTACACATAAAAAATCAACAAATATTTAAAAAAATTAAATGCATTCTTAATAGTTTTTGTCGAAAATGTATGTAAAATATTTACAAATTTGAAAGTATAAACAAAAGTAAAAAAATAAATCAAAAACGAAAAAAAAGTGAAATGAAAACTGAAAACAAACGAGGCAGTGGACTCCGCACGCCTGGGCTGTCCAGTGTGGCGTTCCCCTCACGCGAGGCTACCATCGAAGTCCCGTACACATGTGTGTATGGTGTGCGGAGCTGACGGTAGCTGGAGACACTCGCTTTTGGAATGCATAATGTCTAGAAGCGTATGGGCGCTATCGAGCGAGGAGCTAGTGCAGCATATATGCATGAACAAAGACGATGATGCCAAGGGCTGGTATTCGCCATGAGCGATTCGCTGCCATTGGAGGATTTTACTACACTGATCACTACCCTTTGGGCGATATGGCAACGCTAGACGGAAGATAATTTATGAAGGAGTTTTGCAGACGCCCTATGCTACACAGGCTTTTATTGGAAGGTTTCTTTCAGACCTTTAGTGCTTGTTCAAGCCGGCCCAGGTAGTTCGTACAGCAGGTTCACCTCGACCAACCAACTGGATTCCCCCGGCTGGAGATCACTTCAAGATTAACACTAATGCTGCGGTGTCAAGATGGGGAGGTAAGGGGGCTGTAGCAGCTATATGTCGTGATGAACAAGGTAACTTTCTTGGAGCCTCTTCGGTTTTGGTCAACAATATAGAAGATCCGGAGACTCTAGAAGTGATGGCGATCAGAGAAGCTATGGCCTTAGCAAATGATCTATATATATCCAAAAAAAATCGGTGGCATCGGACTGTAAGATTGCGGTCGAAGCAGTAAGAAAAGGAACCTCTTCATTTTATGGAGCGATTGTGCTGGAGATCAAAGAGACATTTAGAGCTTTTATTTCTTGTATTTTCTTACATGAGTTTAGAACCTTGAATATCGAGGCACACAAGCTAGCAAAGCATACACTATCGCTAAAGACCGGTCGTCATGTTTGGTTAGGTCCCCCGACAGACTTTTTTTCGTCCATGTAAACCGTGTGACTGTTGAATAAAAAACTTTGCGAGTTTGCCTTGAAAAAAACCATCGAAGTCGCGTGGAGTAGCCGCGCCCAGGTACAGCCCCTGCCCGTCCACAACAAACCTACGGAAATGTTAACGCCCACACGTGTGGGCGTTCACCACTCCGTCCACACGCAAGCATCGCCGTTGGTTTCGTTTTGCACGAATCTTGGAGCAAAAGGGCTGGTTTTCGACGCCACGTTGGACGATTCTAGTGTGCGGTGTGCGAGTGGGTTCGCCCGCACGGTAGTTGCCATCCCGCGGTCAGCGGTTGCCACTGAGAGGCGTGCAGTGGAACTGCCATGCGCCCGCACGCCACGGTCCGACCGCAGTTGACGTCAAACACGTCGCACACCCCTCCACCCTCTCCCTCACGGTTCCATTCACTCTCCCCCGCGTCGCATTTACTGGCACAACCCACTCGCATTACAGTCCACTGGAGGAGAAGGCGAGGGGAGAAGGCGACGGCGGAGGCGGGACAGTCGACGGTGTTCGCGGGCGTTGGTGGTGCTCGTCGGAGCGGAGCGGCGTCGCCGGAACGCGCGCAGGTCGAAGGCAATGCTCGCTTCATCTATCGCATACCCTCCCTGATTTTGTTCCCCTCTTTCCTCCCTGTTAGATTTCTAGATCCATTCCTAGAAATCCCGGCGATTCGGTGGTGCGCCGGCGTTCCCGCCGCTGCGGCGGTGCACCATAGTTGTGTGCCTGCCGTTGCTTCGTGGGAGTGGGCAGTTTCGTCGCCGCCGCTGCGGCGGCATCATCGGTGAGGCTATGCCTGCTCGTTGGCAACGCATTAGTCTTGCATTTGGATTTTGAGAGTTGTCCGCCGGGTTGTTTTGGTGCGGATTGGTTCGAAATTTGGGGTTGCAGCCATTTCGCGCGAGAATTGTAAGGGTGATTTTGAGGTTGAAGCAGTTGCCATTGAAACCTAGATCTAGTCTAGTTTTGGGGTTGAAACTGCAGACTGTGGCGAAATTGGCAGTATGATTGAACGTGAAACAAATGTGCGGCAACTAAACTACCTGAAGAAACGTGGTAGTTGCCACAAACGTGTTCTCCCATGTGGCAACAGATTTCCGAAAATGACTGTCATAGTTGCCACCCCAAAACGAGGTGGCAACTAATTTCATTGAACTCCTGTGGCAGTTGCCACACGCATGCTCTTCCCATGTGGCAAATTTTAATTCTGCTGAACTTGTACGATAAGTAACCAGAAAAAATATGCTTTCTGAATGTGGCAACTATGGCAGTATGACCGAACGTGAACAGGTGTGTGGCAACTAAACTACATGAACAAATGTGGCAGTTGCCACAAATGTGTTCTCTTCTGCGGCAACATATTTTTGGAAACTGACTGTCATAGTTGCCACAAATGTGTTCAAGCTCACACACAAGGGGGGCAACTAAAATTTACTGAATGAATGAGATAGTTGCCACATACACGCTCTTGAACGAGGCAAACTGATTTTTTACTGAATTTACATAATAGTAACCTCAAACATTCTTTTTCATTTGTGAGACTTGTTTTTTTTCTGAATTATTTGCGACAGTTTCCAAACTTTGATAGTTGCCACAATCGGTAGCACTGGACGGAACTAATGTGCACATCGAGTTGGCGTGTTTGCCACTTTTGGATTTTGTATAATCATGTTGCAATACAGTATGTGAATATAATGTCTGTTGCCACAATACAGATATGACAGTGTGGCAAACTGGCTGCATAGTATGGCAACCACATTTGCATTCAAATAGTTAATATTTTTCTGTTAGGTGGCAACTGCTTACCCATTTCATTTTACATTTTCGCCATTAACAATTTGGTCTGTTCCTACATCAGCATAATGGCTCGTGGCGATCATCAAAGTGATGATGACGATTTCATGGATCCACCTCAACGTAACCAGGCAACTGGACGGAGAAAAGAGGGCGATGAGGTAACTGTCCGCACACCCGCCCCCCTCCTCCTGATTTATGTTATTTGTTGGCAGCTAGATCTTTTTTATAGTCGTCCATCATGAACTAAATTTTCATAACATTGCAAAAACATGGCAACAGCTCAACACTTTTGTGTTTGTTTTTTGCAGAAGAAGAAACGTATTCGCAACAGAGCCTCCCAGGAACGTCTGACCGTGTTGATTGACAAATTCACTGACGATCAAAAGGGAGCTGCTGCTGAGATGGGTATGCAGGTTCTGATGGATGTCCGGTGTACGAACCTTGTCAACCCGGTATGCGACTGGCTTGGTGAGATATACGATCCCGCCTCCAGGGAATTCGTGATCCCGGGACGGGGAAGACTTCCATTGAATGAGGAATCCGTGTTCTGCACTTTGGGTGTGCCTCGGGGACATATCAAAGTCCCGTACGAGGTTAATAATGAGATCGAGGAAGAGCTGTTCGCCCGTTTGTTTCCTGGGTTGGAGGCAATGCCGAACACGTCTGTACTAGCAGATTCTCTGCAGGACATGACGACGCACGGAGAAGTTTTCAAGATGAAGCTACTCATGTACCTCATCTCAGCTGTTTTCGCGCCGACCACTTCTCTTCGCCCAAGCAACAAATGTTTCCCCATCCTGGTGAATGATCCATGCTTGCTACTGCCAGTGTTTTCGTTGCGTTTCTTCCCTTTTGATTTCTGACGCGGCAACCTTTTTTGCCCTGAAATTTTGTGTGGTGCAGGCGAATCTAAAAAACGTGAAGAGTATGAACTGGTGTAAGTTTATTGCCGACTTTCTCCACGATGTTTTCAAAAACAAGATGTACCAGAAGGGTTGTCGTCTGCACTTAATGGTATTTTTTTTCACCAGATCTCTGTGTGAACTCTTTGTTTATAACGTACTTTTTATTTCATGCATGACAATCTGGTCATAACAAGATGGCAACTGCCATAGTGACAATGTGGCAACTGCCATAATGACAACGTGGCAACTGTCATACTGACAATGTGGCAACTACCTTCATATTAGCATGGCAACTGCTATCACAGTAGGATGACAACTGCCATCACACTTTGATGGCAACTAACACATACATATTATCGTTGGATCATACATTATCCTGCTCTTTTTTTTCTGAACTACAAATTAACCACGATGGCAACTGATATTTTTTTTTCTTTGCAAAATTGTTTTAAATCAGCTCATGTATGTCGACTGTCTTGATCTGTCCACCGTGGATTTCACCGGGATAGGAGGCCCGCCGCCTACTCACAAGTTTACCGTTTCTGCGTGGACCATCAGCACTGTCAAGGCTGTGCTTGCCGCAGACAGGGCAACTGATGGCACATATGGAAAACTACAGGTTAGTTTTTGTTTATGTCTTTTTCACACGGCATGCTTACAAATTTGACACGACGCAACCGTCCGTGGTTTATAAGGCATGCTCACAATTTCTTTTTTTGTTTTTCATAGCTGATGGCCAAGCATGCTATAGACTACAGCGTGTTTGGGGGGCCTCAAAAATTTGAAAAGTGGATGGACGTGCACTCAGCTCCGTCTTGCCCTTCTGAGGTAATCAAAATGTCCACATCTACGGTTTGCCGTGGATTACGTGTTGATGTCGCGGAAGCGAATGCAGTACGGGCGTTGTTTTGTTGATGCTTCTTGTTTTCGTGCACAGGCGAGGGCACCAGTGGAGCATCTAATTAGGCAGTTTGCATCCGGAATGACCGGCCTGCTCGGGAAGTTAGTTGAGGGGTGGACGTCCCTCAGTGCCTCTGACAGCGACGCGGTTGCGAGGCAGTTCACTTCATTTGTCCCAGAACGTACACATCGGCCAACCGGTTGCCGTGGCCGGTATGACTACAACAGCTCCCAAGAGCCCGGTGACACACAGGATGATGTGGATGGAGACGCTGGCCTCAGCAAGGACGACGACGATGACACCGATGGCGATGAACACGCTGAAGTTCGCACATGCGGCAACAAGGGCAAGGATGCAACAGGTGCCCACCCACCGGAGAAAGTGAAAAAACATACGGCTGCGAGAGGCGAGGGGGTTTTGCCATCAAGGAGGGGGAGGGCTCCAGAGGATGTTGGGCAGGGTTCTGCTGGCAAGAGGTCTAGGATCGATCCCGTAGCTGCCAGGAAGAGGTTCGACTCTCAATTTTAGTTTTCTGCTGTGTATCTCTTCTTTGGAAAAATCTCATCCATTTCTTTTGCACTTATTTTTTGTCAAGCGCGGCAATTAGTTTGTTGTCTGACAATTGCCACCTTCTTTTTTCCTTCCATCTATTGCGTGCAGTGAGCCGACCGCTGGTGGACGAGCAGCTACGAAGAAACAGGCGCCAACGCCAACCCGTGTTTCTGCTCGCTTGAACAAAGGTGCCCCCATTGCCGGTGACATCCCTTCCACCAGGTCTTCTGCTCGTACGACGACGACCAACACCGGGGATCCTGTCGTGTTGCCTGACCTGAGGAAGGCAGTCAAGAAGTAGGTTTCTCCATGTGCTTTTCATTTGAGATAGCGGTTTTTTTCTTGATTTTTCAATGCAACTGGTCTGCTTTTGTCACATGTTCTTCTGTTATCATCCCCCACGAGGCAACTGCTGTTTTTTCCAAATGATTTCTTCCTTCATTTTTTAAATGTATGGCAACTCCTATTTATCTTTACATGGCAACTGGCATCTAGGCCAAATGGCAACTATTTCTGTACCTAATGGCAACTATCATCTTTTTTTTACCATTTTCTTCTGAGAGTTCATCCCCCACCTAATTTTGAAATTGCATTCCTCACAGATCAGACATTTCTATCATTCCTTTCAATTTGCCTAACTTTGACAACTGCTGCTGTATGGCAACTGCTAACTATGGCACATGGCAACTCATGACCCCCTTACATGGCAACTACCAGCTTTTTCCACTTGTTTTTAGTTTTTTAATGCTTCTATCATTGCAAACATATTTTTTTGTTCATTTTTTTCATACCATTTTTCACGTGCTTTTTTCCTTCGCAGGGTGAAGAAGACTACTACGCGCGGGGCCAAGCATATCAGTAGAGACCCACTCGAACGCCTGCATTCAAAGTTGTCAACAGGTGGCAACTCAGATGTACATGAGGCGCCAGGCGACAATACTGCTGCTGCACCGTCAACTGCTCCCACTAACTCTGATGCAAGTGGCCGACCATCTCCGCCGGCTGCAGATGTGCAGGCTAGAACAACAGGCATCCGTACATCGGGGAGTGACGAGTCGGTATCCGCCAGGACAGCTGAAATATTGCCAACTCTTCTGGCAATGAAGGATGCTGCTGTGAGCCATGCCACCCCATCAGCAAGCGTCGAAGTGGATGCTCCCGAGACCAACCTAGGCAAGGAAGATTCCCGCTCATCTGACACTGATTCCAAGCGCGTGCCTGGTGTCTCACCTGTGTCCATGACAGAAACGGCTGAGGCGGCACTTCACAAGGATATGCCATCTGCATATGAGAATCCTGGCACAACAGCTCCAACTCCTGTCGGTGGAGATACTGCTAAGGCGACCGTTTCGCGTGCTGGTCTTCCACATAGGCGTCGTAGCCCCCGCAAGCAATCAACAGACATACCCAACGCTCCGGCTGTAGCTAGGAGCAGGAGAGACGAATCTGGTTATGTTCCTGCGTCCACACTGTTCCCGCCACCTGCAAAAATCAATGTGATGGAGAAACCGCAAGACCGGAGCACACCTGATGCAGGTGTCAAGCCGGGCACGAGTGACGCAGAGGAACGCCCGGAGCAGACTGTGCCTTCACCCGCAGCGGAAATCCCCAGCATAAATCTGCGCACTTCCAGGCTCCCAGTCAATGTCGGTGTCTCCTACAGTCCAAACAAGAAGATTGTCATGAAAGCTGCGGCTGAGACCGCTGACAACACGCCCCGCCCTGCAAACAAGGCCGATCATTTTGTAGCGGCCGATTCAGATATGTTTGTCGATCTTTCACCCTTGGATTCTGCCCCGAAAGTCGTTCGTGGTCCGGCCAGTAGGAATGAGAGGCACCCAATGGCCTTTACCCCACCGAGCTTCAGCCTTGGCGTCAGTCAAGATCAACCGGTGGTGAACGATCCTATACCAGTTGCCTTTGCTTTCCCAGGAGGCATGCCCGCAATGATGGCGCAGCCAATGGTCGAGGGCAGGAAGGCTGTCAAGTTCGCAGAGCCAATTGTGCAAGGTACACTCATCACGCACTTACGATTTTCTTGTATACATGTTTGTAGTTTGACTTTTGTCCCAATCACATTCTTTGGGGGTCCTCACTTGTGACGGCAACTGCCATGTGACAACATGGCAACTGGATTTGATGCACCATGTCACCTACGTTTTTTTCTTGCTGCCATGCTGCGTTTGACATTTGGGCAAGCACGTGGCAACTGAAGTTATTTCAACATGGCAACTGTAGTTGCTGTCACATGGCAAATACTGTTCAGTACACATGGCAACTGGATTTGCCACATCATGCCACCTGCATTTTTTCTACCATGCTGCATTTTTTCATACGGCATTCACATGGCAAGTGGAGCCGACACAACATGGCAACTGCAGTTGCTGTGACATGGTACATACAGTACAACTAGGTGGCAACTACAGTGCAACTACATGGCAATTGTATTTGCTATGTCATAGCGACTGTAGTTGGACCACCCATGGCAACTGCCCCACTTTTTCTACCTACATATCACATCATGGACCTTTATCTCCTCACAATCCATCTGTTTTTGGATTTTATATGTATCCTAACCCACTTTTTTTTATATTCATTGCAGCCACCCCTGAGGAGATTTCACCGTCACTTGATGAAGTTTACCGCATGATCGAGAAGACAGCATTGCAGAGGAGTTCCTCACGGGGGCAAGGGCAATCAAGTTCCAATGTGCCTGCAGATACGGTATCTGAGGATACCATTAGGAGTGTCACCCCTAGTCCTGTGAGGCAGCAGAGGGTAGTTCACCCACCCCCCGCGGAAGACTATGAGCCCGAATTCAGGGCCACTAAGGAACAGACCCAGCTGTACGATATCGTCAAGCGTTTTGGAAATGCGAGGACCAACAGCAAGCACATGAAGGAGCTGAAAGTGTAAATTACCATACCCCATAATCTCTCATCTTGCTTGCTCTTTTTTTACCATTTATCTACTTCGTACTTTTTATAAATGGTCCGCTTACGTTTTAGTTCTTTCATATATATTTTTTTACTTAGTAGGCATGATTCTTCCATGCTATATCGTTTTCATACAGCTCATGTTTGGACAGAACGAAAGTCATTCAGTGCGGAGCGACGTACGTCGACCTGGGTGATCTTGCCGAGTCCGTGAGGCCAAACGGAAAAATGTCGATGAATGTAGTTGCATGCGGGATCGACTACATCAACAATCACACCGATGTATGCGCCGACAAGATAATCATGCATTACAGTGTGACCTGCAAAATATGGGATGGTGACTTCCACCACAAAATCCTGAGGAACAATTTTGCACAACACGATGACTTCAAGCTCACACTGAAGAAATATGTGAGTACTCCTTTCTTGTCTGCACCGTTTTTTCACATGGCGTGGTTTTTTGCCAGAACCTGTACTTGTGTTTGTGTGGCAGAAGTTTTTCATGTGGCAACAGTTGCCGTGCACACTGACTTCTTGATTTTTTGTATCCCCATGCAAACTATGTGGCAACTTGATAGTAAAATACATGGCTCATTTTGTTCATACAATGGACGGCAACTTTCTTTTCAACTACTCCCACCCATAATCAAACATTCTACGTGATTCTAATTTTTTTGTCCCTCTGTTGTTCTTTCATGTGAACTTTGTATCTCATTTCTTCACTTTTTTAAATGCAGGTCATGTTCCCCATGTTCCAGGAGCTTGCACCACACGACCGACACGACAAGTGTGGTCACCACTATGCGGTCTGTCTTGACCTGAAGAACCAACGTATCGAGGTGCTTGATTCAATCCGTTCGGAAGCTGATGCAGACCTTACTACGCATGCCGAATTATTCATCAAGAACCTCAAAGAGACTTGGAACCGTCACTACGAACATTCAAAGGTCCAGATCAGGCATTTCCCGACTGAGTATGTGGCGACTGTGAAGCAAGGGAACACGTAATTTCTTTTAACCCGCTCCTTCATGTGCCATTTTTACATCAATCCACCCCCTCTTTTTGTTGACACATCTGAACTGAAGTCCATCTTTGCTGCAGCTGTCCATTTTTGCGTGTTCACCTGAACTCTTTTTCCTCGTGCAGGACGGACTGTGGCTTTCACGCGCTGGAATACTTTGCAAAGTGGGAAGGCAGAATTGTCCCCGTTATCACAGATGCAACGGTCGTTGAGCTCCGAAAAATCTGCACATGGAACTGGCTGACGAATGAAGATTTCAACAAGCGGTCCGGAGGACGCGAGTTCGTGGAGGAAGCTGTCAAGCAAGTCATCAAGAAGTACAAGTGATCACGTGGCGTTACACACCAGACGCACACCTTACATTCTGTTGTTGAGGAATGTAAGGTACTATCTCTCTGTTCTTTGTCGAAAACTATGTTTTGTGTGCTACGTTATGACTGCAACCTCGTGTAGCCTACTATGTAATGGTGGCGTGTTAGCGACATTTTTAGTGTTTTCTGTAATACATGTGTGGATGTGAACCTATTTTAGGCGTTACATCAGATCTGTTTTTATGTTTATCATTACGACAGTGGTTTCGTCGTTTCTAGCATTGTTTTTTGCTGTTTCGAATGCGTCTGCGATGTTTTCAAAAAAAAGATGGCAAATGTAGTTCAACAGACATGGTTAGTGAAAGTCATCGTCATTTTTTCATTTTTGGCTGTTTTGCTTGTTCTTTTTCATCGCTAATTGCACCGGCTAGCATTGGGTAGGTTTATCATGTAGCCATAACCTTTGCTGCGGTTTATGCACGTTTACGCTTTTTTTCCAACCTGTTTTCCCATACATTGCACACAACACACTATGTGCTTCTAAACCGCATCGTATTTGTCATGGGGATATATGCCATGCAGAGTCATTACAAAAAGCATCCGGAAATTTTCAGTACAGCTAACATGGCAGATACATCATAAATAACATGGCAGATCCAGTACAACTTATATGGCAAATCCAGTACAACTAACATGGCAGATCCAGTACAACTAACATGGCATATTTAGTATAAAGTAGCATGACATATTTAGTATAAAATAGCATGGCTTATCTAGTATAAAATAGCATGGCATATTTGGTACAAAATAGCATGGCAGATTAACTACACATAACATGGCAGATTAAGTACCCATAACATGGCAAATGCATTTATCCATTCAATGAATTTTCCTTCTACTTCTGTCCCCCCTCAAGAGTCATTATCCCAATTAAAAAAATCCAATCGTATAGGGGTACAAAACAAAATGTCCACATGGACCATGTCACAGCGCCCCGATTTTTGCTCATTGATTGCCCGCCCCTTTCTTTGTTTTCTTGTGTTTTGCTTGAATCTCCAGTCCCGACTTGTACCTTATCTCTCTCGGATGACCCTTTGTGATGGAACGGGGTGGGTTCCTGACCTGGGTTTGTGTGCTTGCTGTTCCAGATCCTATCTCCGAGTTTTCAGACGATGGCCCCGTGGATGAAGGCACACTTGATGTGCGGGGGAACCGGTGTAAGGCTTCCTCGGCTTTCCTTTTTTTGATCTCATCAAGCTCTCTTTTCAGTGCCTTCCTGTATTTTTCTGCGACTCTCGCTGTGTCATCACTCTTGCACGCTTCATCAATTAGCTCAGCATAGTTCTTTGTCAGCACAACGTGCCTCACGGCTTCCATGGTTGACTCAGGTCTCTCGTCATGCACAGCCAGAACTGCGTGTGTTGTCTGCGGCGCCAACGTGTCGTCAGCGTCCCAAGTCCATCGCCTCCTTATGAAATGGCGGGGCATGCGTGTCACAACGTTCATGTCCATGACTTTTAGTATGTGACAGCACACAATGCCGTCCCGTTCGAATTTGCAGCATTGGCAGTAGTACTCGCCTTCGCCTATCGAGGCTCTAACGAAGTAGTTCCTTCCTTTGTCCGCGTCTTCAGGTTCTGAATCTGACATGCCCAAAATAGAACACACCTTGAACGTATGTTCGTCCACCCGGAAAGCCGTGAACATGCTGGCACGCTTTACTTCTTCCTGGAATCTGCAAGTTTTGTGTGTTTTCTGTTAAACTTTCGTGCGATCTTTTTCTTGTACACCCTTATGTTGTCATGGAAATAGAAATACATTTTGTTTGAACATGGCAAACATAGTTCATTGAACATGGCAAATATATTACGTTGAACATGGCAAATGCAGTGCACTACACATGGCAAATGCATTACAACATACATGGCAATTGCAGTACAATAGACATGGCAATTGCAGTACATTTTCAACTGGATATCGTCATTTCCACACCAACATTCCCCAATGGAAGCACATTGCATAAAACATGGCAACTGCATTTTTATTAAACATGCCATCTAAAGCTGAGTAAACATGTCAATTGCATTTCAAAAAAAAGGGCAGATGCATTTCATTAAACATGGCAACTGCATTTCAGCATATGTGTCGCCAATATAACATTTTTTTAGCATTTTTTGACATTGGCATTTGCATGCCAACATGCTCCAATGGAAGCACAGCGCATAAAACATGACAACTGCACTTCATTCAACAAGGGAAATGCACCCGAGCAAGTATGCCAAAACAAAATTTTCATTTTAACATGGCAACTGCATCTGAGTAAGCATGGCAAACAGTATTTCATTAAACATGGCAGCTGCATGTCATGGCAACTGCATTGCACTCTATAAGGCCCCTACTGACTTGGTGCTTTTTATGCAAATAAGACTGTAATGCAACTGACTTACTTGTTAAAGATCTTGTTGGTGTATATCTTGCTCATTTGCCTCTCCATCGGTAAATACGTTAGCAATTTTGGCTGCTTTAGGGCTATGGTCGCTTCTTGCTGTAGCTCAGATCCCAGAATTTTTTGTTGCAAAGCTGTGTACTGCTTGGCAAACTGTAGCAATGAGTTGCCAGGGCTGACGTACCGCTTTAAAACAGCATTGAACCCCTCGCTGCGCTGTGTAGTCTGCAGAAAGGGGAAGAAGCACTGCATGAAGTAGGCAGGCACCCAGTACATTCGCTTCTCCCACAGGCTAACAAGAGTCTCGTTGTCCTGGACTTGATGTGTTTCAGTCATGGCCATCCAGCTCCTTTCAAACTCCTCCACCGTCAAGCTGTGGTCCACGCACAGCTCGAATGCCTTGTGCAGCTCTGGACGGTCGGCAAAGAACGGTCCTAGCATCTCCTCAGCCTTCTTTATAATGTGCCACCTGCAGTGCTTGTGCACTGCCAACGGAAAGACCTCCTCTATGCCTGCACGCATGCTGAAATCTTGGTCCGTTATTATGTTCATCGGAGCAAGTCCATCCATGCACTCCAAGAAGGTCTTGAACAGCCAAACGTACCCATCTGTGTCTTCGTTCCGGACGAGGCCGCATCCGAACTGCAACGACTGATTGTGGTTATTTATTCCTATGAACGGAGCGCATGGCATCTTGTACATATTGGTGAGGTACGTCGCGTCGAATGAAATGCAATCTCGGAAATGTTTGTAGGCTCTCCTTGCAGCACCATCCACCCAATACATGTTCCTGACACGGTCCTCATCGTCCAACCTTATCCTGTAGAAGAAATCTGGATCTTCCTTTGCTTTCGCATCGAAGTAGGCTATTGTGGCCTCTATGTCTGCCAACTTGCTCTCTCTATGGTACTTGGCCTGTAGGTCTGTGACGTCAGCTGGTATGTACGGTATTGCTACTCAGAGTCCCCTTTTTGCTGTGGATGAGAGATAGTATCTGTACCATTCTTGATGGACCGACGTTACAATCATGTAGCAGCTTTACGAATTTCCTTTCGACGGGGGTGAACCCTCTGTGGGCGGTTAGAAATTTCACCAGGTCGAACTTCTTTATGAGTTTGTGGTTGTGCTCGTCTGACCACCCATGTTGCTCCATCTACGTTTAGCTTACACCGGACAGGGCACCCCGTCTTGAAAATGATGCCTCTCTTTCGTTCCGGAGCGACAGGCGCAACACCTTTCCCCTTCTTGTTCCTCCGTGCCTTGTGGCACCTCATCTCACCTCTGCTGTACTCATTAGTTTTCTTAATTTTCCTATGGTACTCGGTGTTGACCGCAAATCCATGGAACTTTGCGTATGCCTGGTAGTATTCCTTTGCTTCTGCGAACGATCCAAATCTCTGCCCAATGTATGGTGGCTGAGGTACCACGATCTCGGATTGCCCACCATCTTCATCCTCTTGTGCGTCGTCGTCAGTTTTATCATTCGCTTCAGTATCGGCGGCAGTTCCATCTACTCGAGTGTTGCTAGTGCTTGTGTTCAAAGGGGTGCTCGTCGGCATTGCTGGAATGATTGCCATTCCCGACTCTGAATCGAAATTGTTTGCGGCATGACAGTCTGCTGGCTGGTGGAACGCGTCTTCCGTGCGCTCAGAGCTCCCCGCAGTAGATGTCCCCGCACCGCTGTTCACTGTAGTTGTAGGTTCTGTAATAGAAAAAGCAAGCACGAGAGTAAGATTTTTTGGTTGAATAAGATGTGTACCACAACGGATCACACCATCTTCGATTGATTTGGCACGACATATTTTCAAACAGCAAGCCGTGAGACTGCGTGTGGACATGTGTGGCAGCTGTAGCTGTCCAGTCATGGCAGGTACTGTTCAACAAACATGGCAACTATTGTTTTGCCTACAAAAAACTACAAACAACAAATGTAGTGATGTTTTTTGTGGTTCAATTTTTTTCCTTACCTTGTTGTGCTGCATTTGGCCATCTTGTGTGGTCTGTGACACCAAAATGTCGTGCTCCACCTGCAATTTGTGAAGCTTGCCACGGGACGATTGCCGTGTCACCACCAGCGTAATACGCTGTAAGCATAGTAGTGGTTGGTCAATTCATGGCAATTTGCAGTTTGTGCTAGCACGGCAACTGCAGTCGCCCCTGATGTGGCAACTGCAGTTTTACTGGCATGGCAACTATAGTTGCATCGGCATGGCAACCGCAGTTGTTCCTCCATGGCAACTACAGTTGCGATGACATGGCAACTGTAGTTGCTCTGGCATGGCAACTGCAGTTGTTTCTCCATGGCAACTGCAAGTGTCCACTGATGGCAACAACAGTTGTTCAGGGATGGCAAATGTAGTTTTAAATTCATGGCAATTGTAGAAGTCCAGTCATGGCAATTTGGAGCTGCCAACTATGCCCCTTCTGCTAATTGAACATCCGCAACTTCACTTTTTTTATGGACTGACCTGTGTATAACGTCGATGGCAGGTACATGGGTGCTGGCTGATGCCACGTGCTGCATGAAGGCCCTGCATTTTCACCCGTGATAACTCGTGAGTCCTCTTGCCAGTTTTTTTGCATGTCCATTTTTCACGTCCACAGCAGTATGTGTTTTTTTTTGGTTTTGCATTACCTTGATTAGCCATACTAGCTAGTTGAGGTTGGTTGCCCGTAAATATGTCAGTGTTAGCGCCTTGTGACTGAACTTGCCATGGGGCCCCCCTGAGAGTGTTTTGGTCATAAGAACCTGCAAAAAAAATGGGAGTGTAGGACATAAGTAGAATGTCATCTTCATCGTTGCGAAGTTGGCAACTGCTCTCTTCTTTTTGTTTCCACGCATCATACCTACGCCTGCATACTGTTCTAGTAGTGGCAGCAACGGCCCTGCAGAGATGAGTTGACTATACTCTGCTGCATCCCAAGGCGGTGTTTCTGGCCTTTGAGAACCCCAACCATCAGCGCCACCTTCGCGATTCATCCTTTCCGCGTCTAGATTCTTTTCCGACATGTTCTCAATCACTGGATGATCAAAAAGGCATCAATAATCCACAAGAATTGTATTCTTCTGCTGCTTGCACATGGAAGATAGGGATGGCAAGCAACAGGTCAAAATAGGTGGCAATTGTCATCATACACAAGCGGCAACTGTCGTTACACACCTAGTGGCAATTATTTTTTCCCACCCTCTTCATTCAAAAAATCGTCCTTCCTGCCCTTTTTTAGGGATTCCTACTCATCCATTTCATACCCAACTACTTAAGTGCCTAAACTAGGCACCTAAGTTAACCTCAAACGTAGTACATGGCAGATCTGGTGTATTCTGCCTGGCAATTGCGAATATACACCGAACCATGCAGTGTTCTACCCCTATAGTATGGACCCAGTACAAGATCGGGAGATTTTCAGCCTTAAGGATGAGAGGGAAGGACGAGATCGAGAATTTTTCACCTGGTTTTAGTTGATCGTGTCTGGAGGGCTCGATTGGAGTGGGCGGCTGGGGATGGGAAGGGTTAGGGTGTAGTTTGGGGTCGGAGCGCCCTACGGATCTGCCCTGGTTGCCATGGCAACCAGGGATGGCCGGCGACGGATGTCGGGGTTCGAGAGGTGGGGGACGATGGCGGCGTACGAGAGAGGGGATGGATCGGAGGCGTGGATCGGCTGGGTCGTGCGGGCAGCCGGTCTTCTGGCCCGGACAGGGCAGTGCGGGCGGGGTTGCCACACACCGAACGTGCGGGCCGTGCTTTTGTGCGCTCGGACGTGGTCGTGCGGGCCGATCCCCGTCTATGCCGCACGAGGCGTGCGGGCGGGTTCTTATCGACGCCATACGTGTGGCAGTTATTCGGACCCCAAACCTATCAAAAAAAAATCCACAACAAAGCTGAACAACCGTCTCACCGTTTCGGCCGCTGAGACCGGTCGTTCCTCCAGGAGCCTTGGGACCGGTAGGTAGGTGCTGAGCACGCGCGGCCTCGCAGGCTAGCAAAGCAGAGCGCCCTGGCCCTAGTTTCAATGGCCCCACCCTCGCGCCAGGAGTCCGTCCGTTCGGAGTCCATCTATCTCTCGCACGCTTCCTCTCCTCCCGGCCATGGCGGCGGCAGCGACGTCCTGCTTCGTCCTCGTCCTCGCGCTCTGCCTTCTCGGTCAGCTACACGCACAGTTGCTACGGCGTTGTAGTTAACTGACATCGACGTTTCGCTCTGATGCCTTAATCGTGCGTGTGCAGTGTCCATGGCGCTGATGGCGGGGCACTACTACGGCCGGGCGGAGCTGGTCGCCGGCCCGGGCTGCTCGCGGCTCCTGCGGGCGAACCCGCTATTGGTGCAGGACATCACGGTGAGGACTGCGGAGGAGGAAGAAGGGTCGGGGGCGAACGGGCTCGTGCTCTACGGGCTCGCCGAGATACCCGGCCTCGACGACGTGCCCGCGGTGTGGTCGGAGGCTCGCCGCGTCGTGCTGCCGGCCAACTCTCACAAGGTACACTGCCCCGCACTCGTGCTTCCGCCGTGTCAGATGATCGATACTCAACACGCGTGATTCAGAAGTTCAGACTAAGCTATGTATAAAAATGGTGTGAACTAGAGCTACATGTCTTGTGTATAAACGCGCGCGCGCATGCAGGAATGGGTCTATTTTCTGAACGAAGGTAGTCAGATCGAGGTCAACTACAGCGTCGAGCCTGTAACTGGACTAACCAATCCACTCCGGATCACCATTGCTCAAGGTAATAGAGGGTTCTGATTAATATCCTAAAGCTACTATTAGTACTCATGTGCTGAGATTTGGAGCTTGCACAGTAGCAGGTAAGGAAGGCTTCACGCAGTGGTCAGAGGAACCATCGGTAAACGGTAAGCATGCACCGTCAGAGCCTCTGAACCGCAGCTATGTGGTAACATTACAAGATCCTAACCTTGCCAAATCACAGGAACCGGAGCAGTTAAGCAGATCATCGATTCATCCGACGACTACTACGTCACCGTCAGCAACCTGCGCGACCAAGACACAACGGTAACAAAGTTGTAGAGTGGCATCCCATCCCATCCCATGTTCGGCCGCCGGTGTGATCGATCTTGGCCTGTAACAGCAGTTGAGCGGACTACTGATTTGGGTTTTCGGCATGCAGGCGACGCTGGATTTCAGGATCAGCTCCGTGCTCTACAACACGAGCGGAGCAGAGTACGCGTGCTCGCCGTCGCCGGGCAGCTCCGGCTGCATCTACACGCTGCCGATACTTGGGGAGAACGTGGCCGTCCTGTCGTCTGGTCTGAAAGAGGTGAGGACATACCTCTCAACATTCAGCCACGGTACGGGCACTGTTGTGAGCTTCTGAGACTGGACTCTGACGATGCATGGGCAGGGCGTGAAGGTGGAGCTCTCGTACGGGCCGCGCTGGATCATCTACTTCGTCGGCTCAGGTAGGGCGCAAATGCAACCTCATCTCAGCCCGATGAAATCACGCCACTAAAATGTGTAGCTGAATGTTGTTGATGCGTACGTGACGCAGCCATCCTGGCGGTGGCGCTGCTGCTGCTGTACGAGGTGCTGAGCGTGCTGCTCGGGTTCTGCTGCGCCGTCGTGGCCGACCAGAGGACGACGACGACGGCCTCGTTGCTGGAGAGCAAGGAGGAGGAAGAGGGCGGGAGCCGGGGCTCGTCCTTCGAATCAGTGTCCTCCCACGACGGCGAGGCGGGCGACGAGGAGGAGGGGCGGCGGCTGTGCGTGGTGTGCTGCGACGCCCGGAGGGACTGCTTCTTCATGCCCTGCGGCCACTCCGCCACCTGCCACGCCTGCGGCACCAAGTACGTATCTTACGCGCAGCTTTTCGTATTCTGCCATGGAAGGGTATAAGATCATGGAGGTGATGCTAGTGATGTGTGGCAGGATTGTTGAGGGAGATGCTAGCTGCTGCCCGTTCTGCCGGAGGAAGCTGAAGAAGGTGAGGAGGATCTTCTGCGTATGAGCGACATTCTGATCTCATGAAGGTTGGCTGGCTTGGCCTGTGAGGAACCAAGGATGAACATTTCTGACTGTGAGGGCCAAAAAAAATCATACCAAAAATCGCCCACCGTGGGGCTCGAACCCACGACCACAAGGTTAAGAGCCTTGCGCTCTACCAACTGAGCTAGACGGGCTTGGTGAGCCGTAAATAATTAGTAGTTGGTTACTGTGACTTTCCGATGCGAAGAGCGTAGAATGGTGTTGACTACCTTGTACTAGCACTCTATGACAGCCTGTCAGCGGTTGCTTTGACATCACGGTGTTATCAGTTTTTCTTTTATGATGAGCATCGCGTGTTATATTCCAACTAATAGAGTGACTCCAGTCAGAAGAAATACACATAGTTGCGAAAGAAATTACAAGGGTGGACACCTAAGACAAGAGCCAAACACGAGACGAAAGACAGAAAACGGAGTGGGAAACTGACTGAAGAAGTCAAACCAAAATGGAGCGGCTACACGTCAGTCGATTAAAAAAATTTTAAGGGGTTAGTCGATTTTCATCTTTCAATCTCCATCGTTGGATCTTGATCAAACGCCCAGAACTTTATCTTCAACCTCAAACTTGATCTGTCCTGAGCCGCCGGCCTAACCACCGGTCCCCACCCTCCCCGAAACCACCCCTACCGTTGGTCTTCCGCCGCCCCTGGCCATACCTCCCCCTTGCGCCGAGTTTTTTCTCTAGCAAAGCCCCACACCATCACCCCCACCTTAAACCCTAAGATAGATACTGGGGTAGCCTCTCCGGCGAGCCCCCGCTGCGACTTTTTCTTCCTTCCCTCTGGCGCCTCATTTCTTCTAGGGAAAATCGACTGACCCAAATCGGATCTTCAGCTGACTGGAGTTTAGCTAAACTGAACCAATATATCTAACAGCTGACACCTCGGGAGCGATCCACGACAGCACATGCAGAAATGCACATCAAGAACCTTATTAGGGAAATGATATTCCGTTGGTCGGGAGAGGCATGCTGAAAGTGCTAGAATCACTGATGGATATGTTAGATCTAGTTGTGGATTAGAATGCACATACATTCTGCTTGATGTATAGGATGGTTAGACGAGTGTCGTCGTCCATACTCTTCGTGGTTGATGACACTATGCCACAGCGACAAAAGAACTTGGGATGCGACCCTGTCAATGTTCGATCGACGTTGTCTTTGCTATGTCTCTATTGGCGGGATTCGGTCTTCAAAACCCATTAGGTGATAGGAGTTTATTAGGTGCTTATGGTGTGGCTTTTTCTTTTTCTGTGATGGAGGTGCTTATGGTTGTTGTTGGTCACTTTTATGTTTTGCAATGATGGATGCTCTCTTCATTTGTGATTGTTCCCTTGCATGAATCAGATTTAAAATTCCCTAGGGTGTTTCCTCTAAACATAGACAATGAATCTCATGAGCTCCTCACACTAGCTATTACCCCTCTCAACATATCTTAGTCTTTTTTCTGCGAAAAGGCGCCTTATGAAAAGCAATGCCTGGGAGGTCATCAACGTAGACCAGAAGGTGCCGACGACTGCGATGTGTGTAGCAAATCGTCGCTCGGAGAAGAAGACGCTAAAAAGAGCCTATAGATACTCCAAAGACCACAAACGCCATCCGAATCCGAATGAATCCACTGGAGACCAAAGCCGAATAGATTCAGGAAGATTAGTTGGAGACGCCAAAAAGTGTACTGACAAAACGGAGATAGGACGAGAAGGACATTAGTCCAAAACTGGGACAACACCGGCGCCTTGGCGCCCCGACCAAGACACAACGACTCCCTAAAACTAGCCTAAACCAAGACACCCATGCCAATGTACGCCAAATCCGGACTTCATTCTTCACTTGATACTTTCCAAGATCTCCGTGAAAGGAACATTTGATTGGTAACTGCGTCTTATTTGATTTTAGGTTGCCCTATTCTACATAGTAAAATATAAAAAATATTGGATTGTTATGTACATTGTTCGTTTCGTCAAACATTATTAACTATCCGTGGGAACGCATGTGTATTATGCTAGTAAATACAAATGAGCAGTGGATAGGGGCGATTCCGGTTCATGCATTACACGGTTGGAAGTAGAACCTGCCATATTAATCAGCAATATGTGTAATATTGATATAAGCTATAATGTTGACAAACACACAAGCGGGGATAGCTCAGTTGGGAGAGCGTCAGACTGAAGATCTGAAGGTCGCGTGTTCGATCCACGCTCACCGCAATACGTTTCTTTTTATTTAGACTACATATTTTTTTAGTTACAAAGAAAAGAAACTGAGTTCTCTGCAACTCTTTCTGTTCTTACATCCCTGTAAACTCTAGAAGTAATTTCAGAGCAGTAGTCTTCAGACTTTAAAAAAAAAATCATACTATTGATTTCCTTTCTTTTTTATGAGCTCTCAGAGCCATAATTTCTTGTGTAAAGACTGGAACCTGAAAGAGAGAGCAGACTAACTGCCATGATCATGCACATCGAAACTGTAACAGGGGAGTAGCAATAGTCCAATATCCTTTCATTCTTTTCGACCAATAAACGGCGAACCCCAAGAGGCCACAATATCAAACCCTCGTCACCACAGACTAAATACAAAAACTCAAGTCAATTGTCATCAAAGCTATGAGCATGCCATAATCTCTCAACATTGCACCGCCCTCGTCATAACTTTGTTTCACATTTCTCCAGTTACAACCATACATTTATCCTACAGCTACCCCCGACTATTTCCACCTTTCTCGTCTCGTCGAGTTACAGTCAGCATACAAAATACATCCGAGCAACTGGAGAGTGCTCTACTTCTGCCATCTTTTGGTTGCCCTGGCCGAAGAGCCTCCCGCCAACTGGTTGGATGGGGTCCTTGTGTGACCTGGTTTGTCAATATGATCCCATTCTCATTAGTATCTTGAAAGTTAACTATCGGCTCTAGTTTGAAAATCTATGATACTTTCAGGCCTAGATAAACATATTATATGGACCTTAACATGAAATTTCCCAAGTTGTGAAAGTTTATTGAGCACTAGTACCAAAATCTTGGAGGTGCTACAAAGTCGTATGCTTACTTGGAGTCTTCAAAACTGCATCCCTTGGTTTTGATCTGGAGATTGCTGGCTGCGCGCTTTTTGTGAGAGTCGATCTGGCTATTCGTGATGTACCTCTATGCCTGAAATTATCGAGCACTACCAAATTAGTAAGCCTGCTTTTCAAAAGATGAAAAACTCTCATGACAACAAGTATAGACAAAAGAAAGTTACTCCTGATGCATAGTCATAGTAATGAAAGAAACAATTGATGATTTTTGACGGAAACGAAATAGGAAAGAAAGAGTACATTTTGGTATCGTCGATCATGTCTGAGTTAGAGTTCATAATATTCCTCCTGCCAATAGTATACTCCGTTTCTCTTACTAATGAACCATCTTCAGATACATTGTCTTCATAATCTGCTTCATCCAACCCCATAGCCACGATGTTAGTGGGTGAAGTCTGACCAGCATCTGCATTCACCTCAGCGTAACTCAGAGGGTCTGATAGTTGCCTCTTTTGGTTTAATGTGATCAGCGATGTCTCATTGGAACTAAAATTATTTGGCATGCTTGAACCATTGTTGTCAACAACTGAACTTGGGGATTTATCTTTGTCTTTCATGACTTGGAGCTGCTCAATTTCCATGTCTTTTCGTGAAATAGTGTCTTTCAAGGACGAAACCTAATAAAGCACAAACAGCAACTTATATCCATAATATGAGAGAATCTTTATCAGGGAAATAAATTAACATCAACTGCAAGCGGCCAGTGTGGGGTTTCAATTAGTAATTTACGCCATCAGTTACATAAAAACTTGAACCATACGTATCTAACAGTGATATTGTAAGCCCTCGTTTTATCTATGGTCCTATGGAAACTTGACAATTCATATTTTTATTTTTATTTTGTATAATTGATTCAAAAATTGCAGTGGCATTTTTCCAAAGAGGGAAATAGTAGTGGCATTTCTCTGAATCGGCATAATTGGAGCGCTATTTATCTAGTTAACCCAAGAAAAAAATAGCAGGAGTTCCCAAGCTATTCATGTCTCAGTTTTCTGTAAATTTTTATCCATTATTTGTTCAATACTAGCACAACAATATCAAGAATGTAGAGAAATATGTAACATAACCCAGCAGTAAATAAACTCCTGCTAATTCTTCGCAATGTTTTGATACAGGCTATGAATTGTAGGGTTTACGGTTTAACACCTTACCAACTGTACTTATAAGTATACAACAATCACTTGAGTCAAAAAATGGGGTTCCAACCTGAGATTAGAAGTGATCATAGAATGGAAATATCTATCTTGAGTTTTTAGGATGATGTTCACAATTTAATATCACCTTTATATGTAAGTCTATTCTTTTATTTTACACACTATTCTTTCTTTCCCTAACTAAAACAGTTTCTTAAGTGCGCAAAAGGAAAACAAACTCCAGCTCAAGACAAGTTAGAGAGAGGCTAAAGTATAAGAACCTGTTCCAGCAGCTCTTTGATATCCTTTCCGTCTTTGTTACTTCTTGCAGCGCCTAACTCTACTCCAGAAACTCTTTCAGCAAACTTTAAAGTGCTTATAGTTTCTGAATATGACTCAACATCAGGATTTATTTGGACAAACATGAGTGTCTTTGCTTGTCCGCCTGCGATAGAATATTTGAAGAAATAACTATAAAGATCACATAAAGCCTCCAAATGCATGATTTATCAACAAGTAAACAATCGATTACCTAAAGAGCTTTGAAGAACTTGTGTGAGCTTGCTGTTTCTGTAGGGCACATGGGCATTTTTCTGTGCCAGGGCAAAAATCACATCACCTAAAGCAGAGAGAGATTTGTTAATATGCTGAGCCTCTTTTAATCTATCTCCCGTTGCTTCAGACCGCTCTACTCTTTCACTGCCAGCAAGATCAACGAGATGCAGGCATCCTCTAGAAATGGATCCAGTCTTCATATCCACCCCTCGAACATGTACAGTTAGAATGCTACATGTAATAATATATTTTTAACAAATCCATAATATACAGAATAAAGATAATATAATATAAATTCGGTTCAAAGTTCAGTCAACCTATGAGACCGGCTGCTTCTTTCATTTAGAGCTGTTGCACCAACTGCTCTATTTGCTAGTCCAATTTCCATCAAATCTAAAACATCTGATGTTGATTTAACTGGATATAAGCTAGCATCAGGTAAAACGAGTCCATTAGGCTGAGAAGTACTCCAAATCCCAAGTGTTTATTTATGTTAAGGAATAGCAGTATTACTTTTACAATTTTAATAACATGAATACAAAAAATGAATGAAAACATGATTATGAGAAATGTAACGAAAAAAATCCATGCAATATTATCAAAAGGATATCGTTTCTGTGCAATTTTGTTTGACAGAAGATCACGAACTTGTTCATTGTATATCTCAACCATCTGTACTCCCACCTCATACGAGAAAATATTTCTCCTATTTAGTGAAATATCAAATAGATCATTTAAAGCCCGGTAATTGACACCCCAATCTTTCTTTGATGTACTGGGTCCACTCTGAAAAGTAAAAATATATATAGAGAGAGAGAATAAGAGACTAATAATTATATAGTAAACAAAACTACCAGAACAGCACAACAAAAAATAGTACCATTGTGTAAGTTTTTCCAGAACCAGTTTGACCATACGCAAAAATACACACGTTGAATCCATCAAGAACTGACCGAATCAACGGTTGAGTGTCAGAAAAAACATCG
The DNA here is from genome assembly GCF_018294505.1 of Triticum aestivum. Lineage (NCBI taxonomy): Eukaryota > Viridiplantae > Streptophyta > Magnoliopsida > Poales > Poaceae > Triticum > Triticum aestivum. Next base: position 532,714,617 of record NC_057794.1, read on the forward strand.
GCTGTGAATTAGAAAAAAAGGTAATTAGACAATTATTAATAGGCAAAAAACATAACAAGAAAACTAGTATTATAATAAAAATGTACCCTGAGAAGCAAATGAGTTAAACACTTTGTTAAACTTGAACATCCGTTGTCCATCTTTTCCTTGTTTCAATGGGTTTGAAATCAGAAGGTCGCCACTTTCACCAATGTAATCAATAGTAGTTGATTTTTTATCTTGACCGGGAAGAAATGGTCTTACACGACAATACACTCTTATATTGCCTAAAAAAAGAGCATATGTTGATAAAAATGTTAACATAAAAATTGTATTCTTTTGTTGAAACAATATTTGAGCAATGGAACACCTCTCAATTCTTGCACTTCATTAAACAACTTCTGGTTTTCAGCGAGAACTTTGTGATAGTTGTCAGCAGCATCAACCAAACATTTCAAATTGGAGCCTGCACAAATGTAAATAGAAAAGACATATCAAACATAATTGTGACCGCACAATTTTATACATCAAAAATCAATGCAACAAAGCGTACCTAAATTAGAAATTTCATCTCTCCACTTCATTTGAAAAGCATACATGTCACTTTTTATCGACCTTGATGATGTATTTAAGCCCTATCATTACAAATCGATGCAGAAGAGTGAGAAAAGAAAAGGATATAATAAACTATAATTTCTAAATTAACATACCTTGACATATAACTGTTGGCTGTTCATGTAATTATGAAAAATATTTTCCTTTTTGTTCCATAACTGTGATTTCTGTTGATAAGTAGTCTCAACCTCTTCGATTTTCATGTTTGATTGTAGTACATGAAGCTCAAATTCTTTAACTTTGGTGGCTAGTTGTTCTTCCATTTGCTTTGTCTTTATTTCAAACCGATTAAGCTGTTGCTCATGCAGCTTATTCATTTCTTCTAGTTCTTCCTTAAGACTTGATATCATATTCTGGCCATCCTCTTTTTCTTTTATTAACCGGCGAGCATTTTGCTCGTGCAGCCTATTCATTTCTTTCATTTCTTCCTTAAGGCTTGATATCATGTTCTGGCCATCCTCTTTTTCTTTCATTAACCGGCCAACATTTTGCTCATGCAGGCTATTCATTTCTTCCATCTTTTCCTTAACGCTTGATATCATGTTCTTATCACTCTCTTTTTCTTTTATTAACTTAACAACATTTTTCTCACGCAGCCTATTCCTTTCTTCCATCACATCCATTTCTTCCTTAAGACTTGCTATCATGTTCTCAGCATTCTTCTTTTCTTTTATTAACTGGACAACATTTTGCTCACTGAGTTTTTGTCTCTCTTCAATTTTTGACTTCTCTTCCTGTAAAAACCAAAAACAAAACAGTGCAAAATGTTATCCAGTGGCTAACTATTAGCATAATTTCTCCTAATAGTACAAATGATAAACCAAATTAACATACATTTTCATTCTTCTTCTTTTTCTACACAGATAATTACATTTCATAAAAATAACATATATAGAACACTATAGAAGCAAACAAAATGTATTAATTGAAGATTAAGGGAACACATAAAAGATATAAAAAAGGAAATTAGAATATTCACACACGAGTCATACCTTCACTACTTGGAGCAGATTTACCGTCATCTGGTCAACAAAAAGTACATAATATCAGCACAGAGAAAAAATGTCTATAATTTTATGATTTCTCTGACCATCGAGTAAATAATGTGTACCTGATTTTCTTCGTTTGTGCCATTTACTAATACTTGGAGTGCTTTGATTTTTGAAAGGTACTTTTCTTCCCTTGTCTTGATGATAGTATTTTGCTGAAAAGCAAGGGATCGTCTGATTCAAATGTTGTATTTATAAAACAAAGAAAACCATAACTATCAAGAAACTTTCCTCTTACATTTCTTATGTGCTCTGCTTGAACACAGAGACGACGCTCGATTTCCTGCACTACTTTCCTCAATAGAAAAACTACACGCTGGTGTGATGAGATTCAAGTCAGATGTAGAATTTAGGAATAAAAATAAGAGGATCGTTTGGATTAAAAAAACATACGTGTGGAATTTCTCCCTTTTTTCTCTCAATGCTTTCGTCCAGAATGCCATTAATAACGGTAAGCAGAGATTGAGTTGGTGCATTCTGTGAGAATATAACTTGCATTAGGGAAGGGTTATCAATCACAATATATAGCAATTAAACGAATTTAGGCAATAAGAAGTTACATCTAAACTGTTTGAATGCATCATCTCTGAAATCTTGGCAGCCGGAAGATCAGCATAGGACCTGCATTTTAGCTGGAAAATCTCACGAAGCTTTTTTCCTGCAGGGTAAATAACAAGATGATACATGCTAAAGTGTATAAAGTAGAAATCTCAAAAATATACATGGTATTTGTAGTCAGCAACTAGAATTGCAACAAAGCATAAATACTAAACAATATTGTGCATATGAAGCATCGGAAGTCAGAAGCATGTTAAAGCCCCGCCAAGGCACTCGATCTGATCGGATCATGCTTTGTCATTATGTTTATGACATGTTAAAAGTACAACATGAATACATATATGATGTATCATATATGTTAATCCGACAATATGATAGTCAGGTGGCAACTAAACCATGTTACATAATTCCAGAGCAGAAGGCTAACTCTCTAGAGACTTCTTTTACAGCTCATATACAAAGCAGTGTGCAAACAAGAATACATGCGTACCATTGAAGGCAGGAGTTTTCTGCTGAGACTTGGGGTATGGAACCCCATTTCCCCTGTTCTCTCCTGAGGGTGTTTTCCCTTGTGGTGCAGCAGCAACTAGAGACTCGTCAGTTTCCGGAACTCTCCATTTTTTTCTCGAAGGAATCTTTGAAACATCCTGTGAATTATCATCAACCACTCCAGGATTCAGATTGTCCCTCAGAACCAAAAGGCAATCCACCACTGATGACATTGATCCCTGTAACCATCAAGTCCATGGGAGTTAGCATAATGAACCTGTCAGCAATGCAAACCATGACCAACAATTCTAAGTTTCTAACCATCTTAGTACACAATATTAGTTTCAACAATTACAGGAATTAAGAGCTCGAGCATGCATACCAACTGCTGGACATGATAAGAACGAACTCACCTCCTCGAGATCCATCACACTGAAGCCTGGCAGCCCCATGTCAGCAACCACCGAGAGGAACTTCTTCACATTGTCCGACCGCTGCTCTGAAGATGTATAACCAGCACCTGACCCCTGAACAAAGAACAGCCATAATCAAAACACCGACATCGAAATCTCCGCAGCTCACGAAACCCAAAAGTTTCAGAAGCACAGCAGGCACACCTCAAGGACACCAGGGATGGGTGTGTTCAGGATGCGGCACAGGACTGTGCCGTCGCTGAGGAGCTCACGGAGCTCTTCATCAGATGAATCCAGTGGCAAGCCGTACTCCGGGATTAAGGCACTGATCCATTTGATCACCTCTGCGCGCCCAGCATCTACACAGGTTTTCGCAGCACCATGTAAAGCACATATAGCAAGCATGCAGAAACCACAGGTACATGATCAACAACAGATGAAAAAGGACATTCCAGAGGGTCCCTTGAGAAAACAGAATGAGACGCGACAAAAAGTAATAAAAAATTTGGACTCTGACGGCATAGCGAACTGAATCTTAACAGCAGCGAGTTACAGTAATACTTAATACAGATGCTAACAAATATCTTCAGCGAAATAGGAATCGAATTATAGAACACCGAGAAGCAGAAAAAAAATCAACTCCACAGCACATAATTGAGCTCAGGAAAATCTGGGTTGCATAATCTCACCAACCAAAATTCGAGCACCTATTCAAGAATATAACAACTCGATAAAGTACTAGAAGCCGGGTTGCATATAGCTGATGAACTCGCCGGAAATCACGAGAATAATCGCGCTGGCCAAAATTTGAGCTCCTATTCTCGAATATAAAAAATCGATAAAATACTAGGGGGAAAAGGTAATCAGCTTCAAAGTCCAGAGCACATTAGAGCTTAAGAATAGTCGGGTTCCATATAGCTGACAAACTCGCCGCCCAAAAAATCTGGAGAGCACGCTCGCCGACCAGGAATCGAGCTCGCGGGCTCCAATTCCGCAACTCGGTACGCAATCGGAGTTCAGCCGCCTCACCTGCCTGGAGCCCCTCGCCGTCGCCGTCCACGCTCCCCATTCCCCACCTCCCGAGCCGGCGCGCGACGGTCCCGGCCCAGATCGAGGCCGCCGCCAGCGAGACGCGGGCGGATTCGGCCTCGAAGCGGACGGCAATCGAGGGTCTCGGGGGGCGACGCGGGGGCTGGGGTTTTGCTTGCCGGCCGCCGTCTCCTCTCCTCTCCTCCCCGTGCGCCGGCCGGTGCGCGTGCTTTTGTTTCGGGTTGGTTTGCTCTTTCCTCGCTCGCGAATGTCGCGGCGTTTTTGGTTTTTGTTTTGCTTTGATGTCGCCAGCTCGTCTCCTCCGTTAACGCCGTCAGTTGTTGTGGGTGAGTGAGGGAGGCTCGGGACGGGAGTACTATGTTTACCCACCCCGTTTCAAATCAAAATATAAAACGTACTACCTCTATATATAAAGAAATATACAAAAAAATTAGATCACTAATACAAGATCTTTTCGATCAGTACTTATATAAGATTCAGGCAAGTCTAAAAGATCTTATATTTCTTTTTTTTTGCGGGGGAGATCTTATATTTCTTTATAAGTTTTATCATAAGGAAAACTCTTCACGTCAACTGGCGGATTTAACATTCGCGTCCGCCGGCGGCTCCGATTGACATGTGCCTTCTTGACCCCATTTTACGTGTCCGTGATCGTACGTACTAGAATCAAACCGTCAGTCCGTCACGTCTTCTCCAGAACGCTCTTTCCATACCGCTCATCCCTCTCACACGCACAAACACAACCAGCATCCATCAGGATGTCCGCTGCTGTAGACAGGACCATCTCGCTGTTGGAAGCACCTCCCCTCCCCCCTCCTTCTTGTTGCGCTGCAAGCACGCCCCACGCCTCTCACCCTAGCTTTCCCTCTCTATCTCTCTCTTCACGTTTTCTGCAACATGATCTTTGTTCCAATTTTTTTGAGACAAAAGTCTTGTTGCAGGAATACAGAGAAGACGCTGGAAACATTGTTGCAAACTTTGCAGAAAGGATTTTGTTGCAAGAATACAGAGAAGAGATTGGAGATGCCAATATTGCATAAAAAAATATGCAACACGACCCATGTTGCAATTTATTTTTCTGCAACACAACCTATGTTGCAAAAAAATACGGCAACACAACCTATGTTACAAAAAACCCGCAACATAATCTGTTTGCAAATATTTTCCGCAACAAGGCCTTTGTTGCAAAGTAGAGAAAGACGTCGGGCTGATCGATTGTTTTAGATCTGACGGCTCGCGAGGCGGCGGATGTTGTCAAAAGATCCGTCGGTGGGCACATAGCAGGCCCCTTATTATAAATCAAAGTTTTTATAAGTTTGACTAAGCTCATTGATAGCATATGTCAATACTACAATATCCAATAAATACGATAATATGAAAGATATAGGGAGTAGGGATCTCTATATTTTGAAATTTAAAAATTATATCTCACAAAATCTTCTCATTAAGTAATGCATGGATAACGATTTAATATGCAATCAAAACTTAAGAAAGGATCTCTATAAAAATATGTATATATCAACAAGGACTTACATCCTTGCCTTTTCAAAACTATATTAGGCAAATTCGATCAACCACGTGGAGATTTTCAGAAATGTAATATAGAAAGTTTACCCTTTTTAATACTTGGCAACACAAACAGTTGTTAGGAGATGAAGTTGAAAAAGCTGACGTGAAAGTTATCAACAGGCGGCTTCGACCCGAGGATGATGAGTAGCAACATGGGTTGAAAAGGCACGGTCAACCTCGGACAAGAATTTTTTTTGCAAACACGAAGAGCATGTGGTAGACTTCTTTTTCAACGCATGAGCTCCCTACTTTCATTAATCCAAATCGTGGTACATATTTGCAAACTTGGATCGAAAACTCCCAACCGCAAATGTAATCCCAACAAAGAACAACTAGATTTACAAATTACTCCACATGGGACACATAGATGGACCACCGTCAAAGACGGGAGCACGTGTTGCTAGTCTTCGGAAATAGTTGTATCCATAAGCTTCAAGCAAGTTGAGGAAGCCACCGGATCGCTTTTGCTAATCGAATTTTGTGACAAGAGATCCGACATCGACGATCAAGGAGGCACACAGGCAGTAAAACTCCATGTCACCTGATACGTTTTTAACGTATCTATAATTTTTGATTGTTTCATGCTATTATATTATCTGTTTTGAATGTTAATGAGCTTTATTTTACACTTATATTTTTTTTGTGACTAACCTATTAACCCGAGGCTCAGTGCAAATTGTTGTTTTTCTGCCTATTTCGGTGTTTCGCAGAAAAGTAATATCAAACGGAGTCCAAACAGAATAAAACCTTCGGGAGCGTGATTTTTGAAACAAACGTGATCCAAAGGACTTGGAGTGGACGTCAAGAAACAGACGAGGTGTCCACGAGGCAGGGGGCGCACCTACCCCCCTGGGCGCGCCCTCCCCCTCGTGGGCCCCTCGTGGCTCAACCAACCTACTTCTTCCTCCTATATATGTTCACATACCCCGAAAACATCCAGGAGCACCACGGAAACATATTTTCACCGCCGCAACCTTCTGTACCCAAGAGATCCCATCTTGGGGCCTTCTCCGGAGCTCCGCCGGAGGGGGCATTGATCATGGAGGGCCTCTACATCAATTCCATGGCCCTCTGATGATGTGTGAGTAGTTTACTTCAGACCTTCGGGTCCATAGTTATTAGCTAGATGGCTTCTTCTCTCTCTCTTCGGATCTCAATACAAAGCTCTCCTTGATATTTTTGGAGATCTATTCGATGTAACTCTTTTTGCGGTGTGTTTGTCGAGATCCGATGAATTGTGGATTTATGATCAAGTCTATCTATGAACAGTATTTGATTCTTCTCTGAAATCTTTTATGCATGATTGGTTATCTTTGCAAGTCTCTTCGAATTATCAATTTGGTTTGGCCTACTAGATTGATCTTTCTTGCAATGGGAGAAGTGCTTAGCTTTGGGTTCAATTTTGCGGTGCTCGATCTCAGTGACAGAAAGGGAAACGACACGTATTGTATTGTTGTCATCGAGGATAAAAAGATGGGGTTTATATCATATTGCTTGAGTTTATCCCTCTACATCATGTCATCTTACCTAAGGCGTTACTCTGTTCTTATGAACTTAATACTCTAGATGCATGCTGGATAGCGGTCGATGTGTGGAGTAATACTAGTAGATGCAGGCAGGAGTCGGTCTATTTGTCACGGACGTGATGCCTATATACATGATCATGCCTAGATATTCTCATGATTATTCGCTTTTCTATCAATTGCTCGACAGTAATTCGTTCACCCACCGTAATACTTATGCTATTTTGAGAGAAGCCACTAGTGAAACCTATGGCCCCCGGGTCTATTTTCCATCATATAAGTTTCCAATCTATTTTACTTTGCAATCTTTACTTTCAATCTATATCATAAAAATACCAAAAATATTTATCTTATCATTATTATCTCTATCAGATCTCACTCTCGTAAGTGACCGTGAAGGGATTGATAACCCCTTTATCGCGTTGGTTGCGAGGTTCTTATTTGTTTGTGTAGGTACGAAGGACTTGCGTGTGGCCTCCTACTGGATTGATACATTGGTTCTCAAAAACTGAAGGAAATACTTACGCTACTTTGTTGTATCACCCTTTCCTCTTCAAGGGAAAACCAACGTAGTGCTCAAGAGGTAGCAAGAAGGATTTTTGGCGCCATTGTTGGGGAGGCTTACACCAAGTCAAGTCAAGATTTGATCTCCCGTCAACGAGCCATTTCTGGCGCTGTTGCCGGGGAGTCTACACACAAGCAAAGCCATACCAAATACTCATCACAAACACTTATCCCTCGCATTACATTATTTGCCATTTACCTCTTGTTTTTCTCTCCCCCACTTCACCCTTGTCGTTTTATTCGCCCTCTCTTTCATCTGCCTTTTCTTTTGCTTGCTTCGTCATTATGACTAGTCCTTTATCTATTCCTTTATCTCCCAAGAATGAGGTCCTTAATTTTAAACAAAGAGAGGGAGAAAATCTAAAAGATGCTTGGTTCAAAATTTGCAATGCGCAAAATAGATCTACTAGGAAGCAATCTACTTCCGTTATTCTTCGCAATTTTTATGTAGGCATCATTCCTTGGAATAGATATATTCTTGATACCATTACCGGAGGAAATTTCTTGGGTAGCCACACTTTTGATTCTTACAATGCTATGATAGATTTGTTTGGCACACCACCTCTCTTGGTTAATGGAACTATGTTAACTTTGGAACATGTTATGCAAAGGCTCGATATTATTGAAAATAAAGTTTCCACTGTTGAATTTATTGAGAATTTGGACAAAAAGATCCATAACCAAATTACCCAATATGGATCTAAGGTAGGAGTTGATAACCCACAAGTATAGGGGATCAATTGTAGCCTCTTTCGTTAAGTAAGAGTGTCAAACCCAACGAGGAGCTAAAGGTAGAACAAATATTCCCTCAAGTTCTATCGACCACCGATACAACTCTACGCACGCTTAACGTTCGCTTTACCTAGAACAAGTATGAAACTAGAAATACTTTGTAGGTGTTTTTGGATAGGTCTGCAAGATAATAAAGAGCGCGTAAATAAAAAGTAGGGGCTATTTAGATAAAGAAACAATAGAGTTAGTATAGCGAGTGTGGAAAAGTGGTGGTAGGAGTTGCGAAATTGTCCCTAAGCAATTGACTACGTTACTAGACCGATAGCAAGTTTTATGTGGGAGAGGCCACTGCTAGCATGTCATCCCTGACTTGGAATTCTATGCACTTATGATTGGAACTATTAGCAAGCATCTGCAACTACTAACGTTCATTAAGGTAAAACCCAACCATAGCATTAAGATATATTGGTCCCCCTTCAATCCTGTATGCATCAATTTCTATGCTAGGTTGAAGCTTCTGTCACTCTTGCCCTCCAATACATAGTCCTATCAACATACAACTAACCCTATGGTGTGATCCACGCGCGCGCTCATATGATGGGCACCAAAGGACAGCAACATAACCACAAGCAAATTAAATCAATCATAGTAATTCACCCAATCACCGATAGGACAACGAAAATCTACTCAGACATCATAGGATGGCAACACATCATTGGATAATAATATGAAGCATAAAGACCATGTTCAAGTAGAGGGTACAACGGTTTGCGGGAGAGTGGACCGCTGTAGATATAGGGGGGAAGGTGATGGAGATGTTGGTGAAGATGGCGGAGGTGTTGGTGAAGATTGTGGTGATGATGATGATGGCCACGGCAGCGTTCCGGTGCCCCGGAAGAGAAGGGGAGAGGGGGCCCCTTCTTCTTCTTCTTATTCCTTGACCTCCTCCCTAGATGGGAGAAGGGTTTCCCCTCTGGTCCTTAGCCTCCATGGCATGGGAGGGGCGAGAGCCCCTCCGAGATTGGATTTGTCTCTCTGTCTCTCTCTGTTTCTGTGTTCTTCTGTCTGCCCTTTCACCATTTCGTATATATATGGAGATCCGTAACTCCGATTGGACTGAAACCTTCGCCGAGATTTTTTCCTGAAAATTAGCTTTCTTACGGCAAAAGAATAGCAGCAACTGCCTTACGAGGGGCCCGTGAGAGTCAGGGGCGCCCCCTGCCTCGTGGCTCCCTCGGGCACCGTCTCACGTTGATTTTCTTCCCATATTTCACATATATTCCAAAAATAAACTCCATCCGTTTTTACACCGTTTGGACTCCGTTTGATATGGATTTTCTGCGAAACAAAAAACATGCAACAAACAGGAACTGGCACTGGGCACTGGATGAATATGTTAGTCCCCAAAAATAGTATAAAAAGTTGCCAAAAGTATATGAAAGTTGTAGAATATTGGCATGGAACAATCAAAAATTATAGATACGACGGAGACGTATTAGCATCCCCAAGCTTAATTCCTGCTCGTCCTCGAGTAGGTAAATGATAGAAAAGATAATTTTTGATGTGGAATGCTACCTAGCATAATCTTGATCATGTAATCTAATCATGGCATGAATATTAAGACACGAGTGATTCAAAGAAATAGTCTATCATTTGACATAAAAACAATAATACTTCAAGCCTACTAATAAAGCAATCATGTCTTTTCAAAATAACATGGCCAAAGAAAGTTATCCCTACAAAATCATATAGTCTGGCTATGCTCCATCTTCACCACACAAAATATTCACATCATGCACAACCCCGATGACAAGCCAAGCAATTGGTTCATACTTTTTAACGCGCCTCAGCTTTTTCAACCCTCACGCAATACATGAGCGCAAGCCATGGATATAGCACTATAGGTGGAATAGAATATGATGATGGGGGTTATGTGGAGAATACAAAAAGGGAGAAAGTCTCACATCGACGCGGCTAATCAATGGGCTATGGAGATGCCCATCAATTGATGTCAATGTGAGGAGTAGGGATTGCCATGCAACGGATGCACTAGAGCTATAAGTGTATGAAATCTCAAACTGAAACTAAGTGGGTGTGCATCCAACTTGCTTGCTCATGAAGACCTCGGGCATTTGAGGAAGCCCATCATCGGAATATACAAGCCAAGTTCTACAATGAAAATTCCCACTAGTATATGAAAGTGATAACTCAAGAGACTCCCTATATGAAGAACATGGTGCTACTTTGAAGCACAAGTGTGGTAAAAGGATAGTAACATTGCCCCTTTTTCTCTTTTTTGCGGGCTTCTTTGGCCCCCCCTTTTTTATTTAGGCTTCTTTGGCCTCTCTTTTTTTTGGATGGGGTAATGCTCTAATAATGATGATCATCACACTTTTATTTACTTACAACTCAATATTACAATTCGATACTAGAACAAAGATATGACTCTATACGAATGCCTCCAACGGTGTGCTGGGATGTGCAATGATCTAGCATAGCAATGACATCAAAAAACGGACAAGCCATGAAAATATCATGCTAGCTATCTCACGATCATGCAAAGCAATATTACAATAAATGCTCAAGTCATGTATATGATGATGATGGAAGTTGCATGGCAATATATCTCAGAATAGCTATGGAAATGCCATTATAGGTAGGTATGGTCGCTGTTTTGAGGAAGATATAATGAGGCTTATGTGTGATAGATCGTATCGTATCACGGGGTTTGGATGCACCGGCGAAGTTTGCACCAACTCTCGAGGTGAGAAAGGGAAATGCACGGTACCGAAGAGGCTAGCAATGATGGAAGGGTGAGAGTGCGTATAATCCATGGACTCAACATTAGTCATAAAGAACTCACATACTTATTGCAAAAGTTTATTAGCCCTCGAATCAAAGTACTACTACGCATGCCCCTAGGGGGATAGATTGGTAGGAAAAGACCATCGCTCGTCCCCGACCGCCACTCATAAGACAATCAATAAATACATCATGCTCCGACTTCGTTACATAACGGTTCACCATACGTGCATGCTACGGGAATCACAAACTTCAACACACGTATTTCTATAATCCACAACTACCCATTAGCATGACTCTAATATCACCATCTTTATATCGCAAAACTATTGCAAGGAATCAAACATATCATATTCAGTGATCTACAAGTTTTATGTAGGATTTTATGACTAACCATGTGAATGACCAGTTCCTGTCATCTCTCTAAATAGATATAAGTGAAGCAAGAGAGTTTAATTCTTTCTAAAAAAGATATGCCCACGCTCTAACAAATATAAGTGAAGAAAAAGAGCATTCTACAAATGGCGGTTTTCTATGTAAAGAGAAACAGGCAATCCAAACTTCAAATGATATAAGTGAAGCACATGAAGCATTCTATAAAGCCATACTCAAAAGATATAAGTGAAGTGCAATGGGCATTCTATAAATCAACCATGTACTATCTCATACCAGCATGGTGCATAAAACAAAAATGAAAACTAAATGCAAAAGACGCTCCAAGATTTGCACATATCGCATGAACGAAACGAATCCGAAAACATACCGATACGTGTTGAAGAAAGAGGGGATGCCTTCCGGGGCATCCCCAAGCTTAGATGCTTGAGTCTCCTTGAATATTTACTTGGGGTGCCTCGGGCATCCCCAAGCTTGAGCTCTTGACTCTCTTCCTTCTTCTCACATCGAGACCATCTCGATCATCGAAACTTCATCCACACAAAACTTCAATAGAAAACTCGGTAAGATCCGTTAGTATAATAAAGCTGTTGGGGAACGTTGCAGAAAACAAAAAAAATTCCTACGTTTCACCAAGATCAATCTATGGAGTCAACTAGCAACGAGAGGAGAGTGCATCTACATACCCTTGTAGATCGCGAGCGGAAGCGTTCAAGAGAATGGGGATGATGGAGTCGTACTTGATCCAAATCATCGATGACCAAGTGCCGAACGGACGGCACCTCCGCATTCAACACACATACGGAGCGGATGACGTCTCCTCCTTCTTGATCCAGCAAGGGGGAAGGAGAGGTTGATGAAGATCCAGCAGCACGACAGCATAGTGGTGGATGCAGCAATGATCGTAGTAGGGCTTCGCCGAGCTTCTGCGAGAGGGAGAGGTGTAGCAGGGGAGAGGGATGCGCCAAGACTTGAGGTGCGGCTGCCCTCCCCCCTTTTTATATAGGCCCCCTGGGGGGGGCGCCGGCCCTGGAGATGGGATCTCCCAAGGGGGCGGCGGCCAAGGGGGGTGGAGTGCCCCCCAAGGCAAGTGGAGGCGCCCCCCACCCTAGGGTTTCCAACCCTAGGCGCAGGGGGGCCCAAGGGGGGGGGGGCGCACCAGCCCACTATGGGCTGGTTCCCCTCCCCACTTCAGCCCATGGGGCCCTCCGGGATGGGTGGCCCCACCCGGTGGACCCCGGGACCCATCCGGTGGTCCCGGTACAAATACCGGTGACCACGAATCTTTCTCGATGGCCGAAACTACACTTCCTATATATAATTCTTCACCTCCGGACCATTCCGGAACTCCTCGTGACGTCCAGGATCTCATCCGGGACTCCGAACAACTTTCGGATTACTGCATACTCATATCTCTACAATCCTAGCGTCACCGAACCTTAAGTGTGTAGACCCTATGGTTCGGGAGACACGTAGACATGACCGAGACGGCTCTCCGGCCAATAACCAACAGCGGGATCTGGATCCCCATGTTGGCTCCCACATGCTCCTCGATGATCTCATCGGATGAACCACAATGTCGAGGATTCAAGCAACCCCGTATACAATTCCCTTTGTCAATCGGTACGTTACTTGCCCGAGACTCGATCATCGGTATCCCAATACCTTGTTCAGTCTCGTTACCGGCAAGTCACTTTACTCGTACCGTAATGCATGATCCCGTGATCAACCACTTGATCACATTGAGCTCATTATGATGATGCATTACCGAGTGGGCCCAGAGATACCTCTCCGTCATACGGAGTGACAAATCCCAGTCTCGATTCGTGCCAACCCAACAGACACTTTCGGAGATACCTGTAATGTACCTTTATAGCCACCCAGTTACGTTGTGACGTTTGGCACACCCAAGGCATTCCTACGGTATCCGGGAGTTGCACAATCTCATGGTCTAAGGAAATGATACTTGACATTCAGAAAAGCTACAACAAACGAACTACACGATCTTTTGAGCTAAGCTTAGGATTGGGTCTTGTCCATCACATCATTCTCCTAATGATGTGATCCCGTTATCAATGACATCCAATGTCCATAGTCAGGAAACCATGACTATCTTTTGATCAATGAGCTAGTCAACTAGAGGCTCACTAGGGACGTGTTGTGGTCTATGTATTCACACATGTATTACGATTTCCGGATAACACAATTATAGCATGAACAATAGACAATTATCATGAACAAAGAAATATAATAATAACCATTTTATTATTGCCTCTAGGGCATATTTCCAACAGTCTCCCACTTGCACTAGAGTCAATATTCTAGTTACATTGTGATGAATTGAACACCCATGCAGTTCTGGTGTTGATCATGTTTTGCTCTAGGGAGAGGTTTAGTCAACGGATCTGCTACATTCAGGTCCGTATGTACTTTACAAATCTCTATGTCTCCACTTTGAACACTTTCACGAATGGAGTTGAAGCGACGCTTGATATGCCTGGTCTTCCTGTGAAACCTGGGCTCCTTGGCAAGGGCAATAGCTCCAGTGTTGTCACAGAAGAGAGTCATCGGGCCCGACGCATTGGGTATGACTCCTAGGCCGGTAATGAACTCCTTCACCCAGACTGCTTCTTGTGCTGCCTCCGAGGCTGCCATGTACTCCGCTTCACATGTAGATCCCACCACAACGCTTTGCTTGCAACTGCACCAGCTTACTGCCCCACCATTCAAAATATACACGTATCCGGTTTGTGACTTAGAGTCATCTAGATCTGTGTCGAAGCTAGCATCGATGTAACCCTTTACGACGAGCTCTTCGTCACCTCCATAAATGAGAAACATTTCCTTAGTCCTTTTCAGGTACTTCGGGATATTATTGACCGTTGTCCAGTGTTCCATGCCGGGATTAATTTGGTACCTACCTACCAAACTTACGGCAAGGTTTACATCAGGTCTGGTATACAGCATAGCATACATGATAGACCCTATGGCCGAGGCATAGGGGATGACACTCATCTTTTCTCTATCTTCTGCCGTGGTCGGGCATTGAGCCATGCTCAATCTCGTACCTTGCAATACAGGCAAGAGCCCCTTCTTTGACTGATCCATTTTGAACTTCTTCAATATCTTGTCAAGGTACGTACTCTGTCAAAGACCAATGAGGCGTCTCGATCTATCTCTATAGATCTTGATGCCTAATATATAAGCAGCTTCTCCAAGGTCCTTCGTTGAAAAACACTTGTTCAAGTAGGCCTTTATGCTTTCCAAGAATTCTATATCATTTCCCATCAACAGTATGTCATCCACATACAATATGAGAAATGCTACAGAGCTCCCATTCACTTTCTTGTAAATGCAGGCTTCTCCATAAGTCTGCATAAACCCAAACGCTTTGATCATCTCATCAAAGCGAATGTTCCAACTCCGAGATGCTTGCACCAGCCCATAAATCGAGCGTTGGAGCTTGCACACCTTGTCGGCATTCTTAGTATCGACAAAACCTTCCGGCTGCATCATATACAATTCTTCCTTAAGGAAACCATTAAGGAATGCCGTTTTGACGTTCATTTGCCATATCTCATAATCATAGAATGCGGCAATTGCTAACATGATTCGGACGGACTTCAGCTTCGCTACGGGTGAGAAAGTCTCATCGTAGTCAACCCCTTGAACTTGTCGATAACCCTTAGCGACAAGCCGAGCTTTATAGATGGTCACATTACCATCCGCGTCTGTCTTCTTCTTAAAGATCCATTTATTTTCTATGGCTCGCCGATCAATGGGCAAGTCAGTCAAAGTCCATACTTTATTTTCATACATGGATCCTATCTCGGATTTCATGGCTTCCAGCCATTTGTCGGAATCCGGGCCCGCCATCGCTTCTTCATAGTTCGAAGGTTCACCGTTGTCTAACAACATGATTTCCAAGACAGGGTTGCCGTACCACTCTGGTGCGGAACGTGTCCTTGTGGACCTACGAAGTTCAGTAGCAACTTGATCTGAAGTTTCATGATCATCAACAACAACTTCCTCTCTAGTCGGTGCAGGCACCTCAGGAACATTTTCTTGAGCTGCGCCACTTACCGGTTCAAGAGGTAATACTTCATCAAGTTCTACCTTCCTCCCACTTATTTCTTTCGAGAGAAACTCTTTCTCTAGAAAGGACCCATTCTTGGCAACAAAGATCTTGCCTTCGGATCTGAGGTAGAAGGTATACCCAACAATTTCTTTAGGGTATCCTATGAAGACGCATTTTTCCGACTTGGGTTCGAGCTTTTCAGGTTGAAGTTTCTTGACATAAGCATCGCATCCCCAAACTTTTAGAAACGATAGCTTAGGTTTCTTCCCAAACCATAATTCATACAGTGTCGTCTCAACGGATTTCGACGGAGCCCTATTTAAAGTGAATGCGGCAGTCTCTAAAGCATAGCCCCAAAATGATAGCGGTAAATCGGTAAGAGACATCATAGATCGCACCATATCTAATAGAGTGCGATTACGACGTTCGGACACACCATTACGCTGAGGTGTTCCAGGCGGCGTTAGTTGTGAAACTATTCCACATTTTCTTAAGTGTGTGCCAAAGTCGTGACTCAAGTATTCTCCCCCACGATCTGATCGCAAGAACTTGATTTTCCTGTCACGTTGATTCTCAACCTCATTCTGAAATTCCTTGAACTTTTCAAAGGTCTCAAACTTGTGTTTCATTAAGTAGACATACCCATATCTACTCAAGTCATCAGTGAGGGTGAGAACATAACGATAGCCACCGCGAGCCTCAATGCTCATTGGACCGCACACATCAGTATGTATGATTTCCAATAAGTTGGTTGCTTGCTCCATTGTTCCTGAGAACGGAGTCTTGGTCATTTTACCCATGAGGCATGGTTCGCACGTGTCAAATGATTCGTAATCAAGAGACTCTAAAAGTCCATCTGCATGGAGCTTCTTCATACGTTTGACACCTATGTGACCAAGGCGGCAGTGCCACAAGTATGTGGGACTATCATTATCAACCTTACATCTTTTGGTATTCACACTATGAACATGTGTAGCATTACGCTCGAGATTCATTAAGAATAAACCATTCACCATCGGAGCATGACCATAAAACATATCTCTCATATAAATAGAACAACCATTATTCTTGGATTTAAATGAGTAGCCATCTCGTATTAAACGAGATCCTGATACAATGTTCATGCTCAAAGCTGGCACAAAATAACAATTATTGAGGTTTAAAACTAACCCGTAGGTAAATGTAGAGGTAGCGTGCCAACGGCGATCACATCGACCTTGGAACCATTCCCGACGCGCATCGTCACCTCGTCCTTCGCCAGTCTCCGCTTATTCCGCAGCTCCTGCTTTGAGTTACAAATGTGAGCAACTGCACCGGTATCAAATACCCAGGAGCTACTACGAGTACTGGTAAGGTACACATCAATTACATGTATATCACATATACCTTTAGTGTTGCCGACCTTCTTATCCGCTAAGTATTTGGGGCAGTTCCGCTTCCAGTGACCACTTCCCTTGCAATAAAAACACTTAGTCTCAGGCTTGGGTCCATTCTTTGGCTTCTTCCCGGCAGCTTGCTTACCGGGCGCGGCAACTCCCTTGCCGTCCTTCTTGAAGTTCTTCTTACCCTTGCCTTTCTTGAACTTAGTGGTTTTATTCACCATCAACACTTGATGTTCCTTTTTGACTTCTACCTCTGCTGATTTCAGCATTGCAAATACTTCAGGAATGGTCTTTTCCATCCCCTGCATATTGAAGTTCATCACAAAGCTCTTGTAGCTCGGTGGAAGCGACTGAAGGATTCTGTCAATGACCGTGTCATCCGGGAGATTAACTCCTAGCTGAGTCAAGCGGTTATGTAACCCAGACATTTTGAGTATGTGCTCACTAACAGAACTATTTTCCTCCATCTTACAGCTAAAGAACTTGTCGGAGACTTCATATCTCTCGACCCGGGCATGAGCTTGGAAAACCATTTTCAGCTCTTTGAACATCTCATATGCTCCGTGTCGCTCAAAATGCTTTTGGAGCCCCGGTTCTAAGCTGTAAAGCATGCCGCACTGAACGAGGGAGTAATCATCAGCACGTGTCTGCCAAGCGTTCATAACATCTTGGTTCTGTGGGACGGGTGCGTCACCTAGCGGTGCTTCTAGAACATAATCTTTCTTGGCAGCTATGAGGATGATCCTCAGGTTCCGGACCCAGTCCGTATAGTTGCTGCCATCGTCTTTCAGCTTGGTTTTCTCTTGGAACGCGTTGAAGTTGAGGACAACGTTGGCCATTTGATCTACAAGACATATTGTAAAGATTTTAGACTAAGTTCATGATAATTAAGTTCATCTAATCAAATTATTCAATGAACTCCCACTCAGATAGACATCCCTCCAGTCATCTAAGTATAACATGATCCGAGTTAACTAGGCCGTGTCCGATCATCACGTGAGACGGACTAGTCAACATCGGTGAACATCTTCATGTTGATCGTATCTTCTATACGACTCATGCTCGACCTTTCGGTCTTCTGTGTTCCGAGGCCATGTCTGTACATGCTAGGCTCGTCAAGTCAACCTAAGTGTATTGCGTGTGTAAATCTGTCTTACACCCGTTGTATTCGAACATTAGAATCTATCACACCCGATCATCACGTGGTGCTTCCAAACAACGAACCTTCGCAACGGTGCACAGTTAGGGGGAACACTTTCTTGAAATTTTACGAGGGATCATCTTATTTAAGCTACCGTCGTTCTAAGCAAATAAGATGTAAAACATGATAAACATCACATGCAATCAAATAGTGACATGATATGGCCAATATCATTTGCTCCTTTGATCTCCATCTTCGGGGCTCCATGATCATCGTTGTCACCGGCATGACACCATGATCTCCATCATCATGATCTCCATCATCGTGTCTTCTTGAAGTTGTCTCGTCATCTATTACTTCTACTACTATGGCTAACGCTTTAGCAATAAAGTAAAGTAATTACATGACGTTTATGTTGACACGCAGGTCATAAATAAATAAAGACAACTCCTATGGCTCCTGCCGGTTGTCATACTCATCGACATGCAAGTCGTGATTCCTATTACAAGAACATGATCAATCTCATACATCACATATATCATTCATCATTCATCACAACCTTTGGCCATATCACATCACAAAACACTTGCTGCAAAAACAAGTTAGACGTCCTCTAATTGTTGTTGCAAGTTTTTACGTGGCTGCTATAGGTTTCTAGCAAGAACGTTTCTTACCTACGCCAAAACCACAACGTGAATTGCCAATTTCTATTTACCCTTCATAAGGACCCTGTTCATCGAATCCGATCCGACTAAAGTGGGAGAGACAGACACCCGCCAGCCACCTTATGCAACTAGTGCATGTCAGTCGGTGGAAACGGTCTCACGTAAGCGTACGTGTAAGGTTGGTCCGGGCCGCTTCATCCCACGATGCCGCCGAATCAAGATAAGACTAGTAACGGCAAGATAATTGACAATATCGACGCCCACAACTACTTTGTGTTCTACTCGTGCATAGTAACTACGCATAGACCTAGCTCATGATGCCACTATTGGGGAACGTTGCAGAAAACAAAAAAAATTCCTACGTTTCACCAAGATCAATCTATGGAGTCAACTAGAAACGAGAGGAGAGTGCATCTACATACCCTTGTAGATCGCGAGCGGAAGCGTTCAAGAGAACAGGGATGATGGAGTCGTACTCACCGTGATCCAAATCACCGATGACCAAGTGCCGAACGGACGGCACCTCCGCGTTCAACACACGTACGGAGCGGATGACGTCTCCTCCTTCTTGATCCATCAAGGGGGAAGGAGAGGTTGATGAAGATCCAGCAGCACGACGGCGTGGTGGTGGATGCAGCAATGATCGCAGCAGGGCTTCGCCGAGCTTCTGCGAGAGGGAGAGGTGTAGCAGGGGAGAGGGAGGCGCCTAGACTTGAGGTGCGGCTGCCCTCCCCCCTTTTTATATAGGCCCCCTAGGGGGGGGGCACCGGCCCTGGAGATGGGATCTCCCAAGGGGGCGGCGGCCAAGGGGGGTGGAGTGCCCCCCAAGGCAAGTGGAGGTGCCCCCCACCCTAGGGTTTCCAACCCTAGGCGCAGGGGGGCCCAAGGGGGGGGGCGCACCAGCCCACTATGGCTGGTTCCCCTCCCCACTTCAGCCCATGGGGCCCTCCGGGATGGGTGGTCCCACCCGGTGGACCCCGGGACCCATCCGGTGGTCCCGGTACAATACCGGTGACCCCGAATCTTTCCCGATGGCCGAAACTACACTTCCTATATATAATTCTTCACCTCCGGACCATTCCGGAACTCCTCGTGACGTCCATGATCTCATCCGGGACTCCGAACAACTTTCGGATTACTGCATACTCATATCTCTACAACCCTAGCATCACCGAACCTTAAGTGTGTAGACCCTACGGGTTTGGGAGACACGTAGACATGACCGAGACGGCTCTTCGGCCAATAACCAACAGCGGGATCTGGATACCCATGTTGGCTCCCATATGCTCCTCGATGATCTCATCGGATGAACCACGATGTCGAGGATTCAAGCAACCCCGTATACAATTCCCTTTGTCAATCGGTACGTTACTTGCCCGAGACTCGATCGTCGGTATCCCAATACCTTGTTCAGTCTCGTTACCGGCAAGTCACTTTACTCGTACTGTAATGCATGATCCCGTGATCAACCACTTGATCACATTGAGCTCATTATGATGATGCATTACCGAGTGGGCCCAGAGATACCTCTCCGTCATACGGAGTGACAAATCCCAGTCTCGATTTGTGCCAACCCAACAGACACTTTCGGAGATACCTGTAATGTACCTTTATAGCCACCTAGTTACGTTGTGACGTTTGGCACACCCAAGGCATTCCTACGGTATCCGGGAGTTGCACAATCTCATGGTCTAAGGAAATGATACTTGACATTCAGAAAAGCTACAGCAAATGAACTACACGATCTTTTGAGCTAAGCTTAGGATTGGGTCTTCTCCATCACATCATTCTCCTAATGATGTGATCCCGTTATCAATGACATCCAATGTCCATAGTCAGGAAACCATGACTATCTTTTGATCAACGAGCTAGTCAACTAGAGGTTCACTAGGGACGTGTTGTGGTCTATGTATTCACACATGTATTACTATTTCCGGATAACACAATTATAGCATGAACAATAGACAATTATCATGAACAAAGAAATATAATAATAACCATTTTATTATTGCCTCTAGGGCATATTTCCAACAAAAGCAAATCACTAGTCTAAGTATTGTTGCCAACCAATTCATATTTTGTTTTGGCATTGTAGCTACTGTAATATAACTTTTCCATGGCTTAATCCACTGATATAAATTGATAGTTTCATCAAAACAAGCAAACTATGCATCAAAAACAGAATCTGTCTAAAACAGAACAGTCTGTAATAATCTGAACATTCACCGTACTTCTGATACTTGAAACATTCTTCCAAAATTAGGAAAAATAAACAATTTGTATAGAAATACAATGCAAAAATAATCAGAACCATTTGATGTTCCAGTAAAAAATGTAAAATCGAGCACTACAGCCAAAGTTTCTGTCCTGCACCGCACAAACCAACAAGCAAAGTAAACATCCTAAAGGCAAATCTTGGCACATTATTTTTATTTTTAAACTTTATAAAAGCACATAACAGAAATAAATGACTCTCTAAAACTTCCGGGTTGTCTCCCTGGCAGCGCTTTCTTTAAAGCCATTAAGCTAGGCATATAGTGTTCAAGTAATGGATCCACCCGGATCCCAAGGTATATCAAAGCCAATTAGAATCAACAATGATTTGTAATTTAG
This sequence comes from Triticum aestivum, assembly GCF_018294505.1. NCBI lineage: Eukaryota > Viridiplantae > Streptophyta > Magnoliopsida > Poales > Poaceae > Triticum > Triticum aestivum. The sequence continues at coordinate 532,736,232 of NC_057794.1, forward strand.
TAGTGAGCACAAAGTAACATATATCATGTAATGACGAAGTCTAACTCTCTTCCTATGCATCGGCATGTCATAAAATAAGAATTCATGCACACACAGTAAAGGCCAATGCATAGTATAAACAGTTTCTTGCAATTTTTTCGTGTTGGAAACATAGAGAAGTGGAGATATAGTTCCTCTCTCATAATAATTGCAAGTAGGAGCAGAAAGAACATGCATATTATATTCATCAAAATCATCATGTGTAATAGTAAAACCCAACCCATCAATATAATCCTTAATAAGTGCAAACTTCTCCAATATAGTGTAGTCGGGAGAATTCAAAAAGATAATAGGACTATCATGCATGGGTGCAATAGCAACAATTTCATGTTTAACATAAGGAACTATAGCAAGTTCATCTCCATAAGCATAGTTCATATTGGCATCTTGGCCACAGACATAGAAAGCATCATCAAAAAGGGATATTTCAAGAGAATCAACGGGATCATAACAATCATCATAGCAATCATCCTTCGGTAAGCATGAAGGAAAATTAAACAATGTATGAGTTGAAGAGTTACTCTCATTAGAAGGTGGGCACGGGTAGCTAATCCGCTCTTCCTCCTTTTGTTCTTCGCTCTCATCATCCTGTTTTTCATCTAATGAGCTCATAGTTTCATCAATTTCTTCTTCCATAGACTCCTGCAAAATATTAGTCTCTTCTTGGACAGCGGAGACTTTCTCAATAAACGCATCAATATCGACATTGAATTCATAATTCTCATAGAAATATTTAAGGATAGCTAAATTTTCAGGTCTATAAACTGAACCATCAAAATTTTCACACTCTTTAAACAAAGATTCAATTTCATAAGCACCCATAAAAGCAACAAATTCTTCTATTTGTTCCACATCATAGTAATCATATATACCATTAGCATAAGAAGCCAAGGTTTTATCATCATTAAATTTGCATGAAAAGGGAAGGTGTGGAGCCTTCATCCTAGAGCAACAAGTATAGTCATATCTCAAGCAAACTTGCCGAGCATACCAATGCAACATATGAATTTGATCCCATAATAGTTTCCCTTTTTGTGTCAAGCAATAATCCCTAAAGTATTCACGTTGATCCAACGTGTCTCCCATTATATAATTGAATGGGGTTTTCTCAGGATTATCAAAGTAGTACATGATATCTTTCACATAATGAGCATCGGGGGTTTTAGGAGGTTCCCCATCTCCACGAGTAGCAAGTAAACCTAATTTTTTTGGTATTTCATGTTCCATATCCATAACTAAAGATAGAGAACGACTAAGAATAGAAAATAAAAATTACTTAGTGATAAAGCAAACAAGCACACACGAGAATATTCACCCCACGCTATGGCTCCCCGGCAACAGCGCCAGAAAAAGGTCTTGATAACCCACAAGTATAGGGGATCAATTGTAGCCTCTTTCGATAAGTAAGAGTGTCGAACCCAACAAGGAGCTAAAGTTAGAACAAATATTCCCTCAAGTTCTATCGACCACCGATACAACTCTATGCACGCTTAATGTTCGCCTTACCTAGAACAAGTATGAAACTAGAAGTACTTTGTAGGTGTTTTTGGATAGGTTTGCAAGATAATAAAGAGCGCGTAAATAAAAAGTAGGGGCTGTTTAGATAAAGAAACAATAAAGTTAGTATAGCGAGTGTGGAAAAGTGGTGGTAGGAGTTGCGAAATTGTCCCTAAGCAATTGACTACGTTACTAGACCGACAACAAGTTTTATGTGGGAGAGGCCATTGCTAGCATGTCATCCCTGACTTGGAATTCTATGCACTTATGATTGGAACTATTAGCAAGCATCTGCAACTACTAACGTTCATTAAGGTAAAACCCAACCATAGCATTAAGATATATTGGTCCCCATTCAATCTCGTATGCATCAATTTCTATGCTAGGTTGAAGCTTTTGTCACTCTTGCCCTCCAATACATAGTCCTATCAACATACAACTAACCCTATGGTGTGATCCACACGCGCGCTCATATGATGGGCACCAAAGGACAACAACATAACCACAAGAAAATTAAATCAATCATAGTAACTCACCAATCACCGATAGGACAACGAAAATCTACTTAGACATCATAGGATGGCAACACATCATTGGATAATAATATGAAGCATAAAGCACCATGTCCAAGTAGAGGGTACAACGGGTTGCGGGAGAATGGACCGCTATAGATAGAGGGGGGAAGGTGATGGAGATGTTGGTGAAGATGGCGGAGGTGTTGGTGAAGATCGCGATGATGATGATGATGGCCACGGCAGCGTTCCCGTGCCACCGGAAGAGAAGGGGGGAGGGGGCCCCTTCTTCTTATTTTTCCTTGACCTCCTCCCTAGATGGGAGAAGGGTTTCCCCTCTGGTCCTTGGCCTCCATGGCATGGGAGGGGCGAGAGCCCCTCCGAGATTGAATCTTTCTCTCTGTTTCTGCGTTCTTCTGTCTGCCCTTTCACCGTTTCATATATATATGGAGATCCATAACTCCGATTGGACTGAAACCTTCGCCGAGATTTTTTTCCTGAAAATTAGCTTTCTTGCGGCAAAAGAATAGCAACAACCACCTTACGAGGGGCCCATGAGGGTCAGGGGCGCGCCCCCTGCCTCGTGGCTCCCTCGGGCACCGTTTCACATTGATTTTCTTCCCATATTTCACATATATTCCAAAAATAATCTCCGTCCGTTTTTATCCCGTTTGGACTCCGTTTGATATGGATTTTCTGTGAAGCAAAAAACATGCAACAAACAGGAACTGACACTGGGCACTGGATCAATATGTTAGTCCCCAAAAATAGTATAAAAAGTTGCCAAAAGTATATGAAAGTTGTAGAATATTGGCATGGAACAATCAAAAATTATAGATACGACGAAGACGTATCAGGAGTTGCTCTGAAAAGTTTTAAAGAAAAAGAACATGTAGTTAATGAAAGAATTGGCCAAGATTCCACTAGAATTGATAAACTTGAGGGTATTATTACCAACTTGGGGTCCGCTTTTTCTGCCGTAAGGAATACTTCAAATCCTCCTACCAAAGTTGCCAAACTAATGTACGTTCCTAAGAATAAGGGTGAAACTTCTAGTAAGGAAAATGCTGATCTCAAATCCATAAGTGTTCACCCCAACTTTCTCACTATCATTAAGGAACCTTTTGCTACAAATGATTTTCTTGATTTCTTGCCTAGGAGCTTAATCATTAATAGAAAGAAGGAAACTCCTAACGGTTATAAGTGTTCTATTGAAGAACTGCCTACCAAAGATGATAATACCTAGATCTATCCTTGCTTTTATGCCTAGCTAGGGGCATTAAACGATAGCCTTTGTTGGGAGGCAACCCAATTTTATATTTGTTTCTTGCTTTTTGATTCTGTTTAGTAATAAATAATTCATCTAGCCTCTGTTTAGATGTGGTTTTATGCTTTTAATTAGGTAGAACCTTTGGGAAGACTTGGGGAAAGTCTTTGCGATCTTGCTGTAAAAAACAGAAACTTTAGCGCTCACGAGATTTGCTGCCATTTTTTTACTGGAGAGTGCTATTTAGTTAATTATTTTTTCAGATGATTAATAGATAAATTACTCACGTCCAGCAATTTATTTTAGAATTTTTGGGGTTCCAGAAGTATTCGAAACCTACAGATTACTACAGACTGTTCTGTTTTTGAAAGATTCTGTTTTTCGTGTGGCGTTTGCTTATTTTGATGAATCTATGGCTAGTAATAGAGTTTATGAACCATATAAAAGTTGGAATACAGTAGGTTTAACACCAATATAAATAAATAATGATTTCATTACAGTACCTTGAAGTGGTGATTTGTTTTCTTTTACTAACGGAGCTCACGAGATTTTCTTTTAAGTTTTGTGTTGTGAAGTTTTCAAGTTTTGGGTAAAGTTTTGATGGATTATGGAACAAGGAGTGGCAAGACCCTAAGCTTGGTGATGCCCAAGGCACCCCAAGGTAAAATTCAAGGACAACCAAAATCCTAAGCTTGGGGATGCCCCGGAAGGCATCCCCTCTTTCGTCTTCGTCCATCGGTAACTTTACTTGGAGCTATATTTTTATTCGCCACATGATATGTGTTTTGCTTGGAGAGTCTTGTATGATTTGAGTCTTTTCTTTTTAGATTACCACAATCATCCTTGCTGTACACACCTTCTGGGAGAGACTCACATGAATTGGAATTTATTAGAATACTCTATGTGCTTCACTTATATCTTTTGAGTTGGATATTTTTTGCTCTAGTACTTCGCTTATATCTTTTAGAGCACGGCGGTGGTTCTATTTTATAGAAATAATTGATCTCTCATGCTTCACTTATTTCATTTTGAGAGTCCTTTAGAACAGCATGGTAATTCACTTTGGTTGTAAATTTTAAATGCTAAGAGAAGTTGGATGCTTGATAGTTGTTTTGAGATATAAAGGTGGTAATATTAGAGGTGTGATAGTTGAGTAATTGTGAAATTGATGAATACTTGTGTTGAAGTTGGCAAGTCCCATAGCATGCACGTATGGTAAACGTTGTGTGACAAATTTGAAGAATGGGGTGTTCTTTGATTGCTTTCCTTATGAGTGGCGGTCGGGGACGAGCGATGGTCTTTTCCTACCAATCTATCCCCCTAGGAGCATGCGCGTAGTGCTTGGTTTTGATGACTTGTAGATTTTTGCAATAAGTATGTGAGTTCTTTATGACTAATGTTGAGTCCATGAATTATACGAACTCTCACCCTTCCATCATTTCTAGCCTCTTCGGTACCGTGCATTGCCCTTTCTCACCTTGAGAGTTGGTGCAAACTTCGCTGGTGCATCCAAACCCCGTGATATGATACACTCTATCACACATAAGCCGCCTTATATCTTCCTCAAAACAACCACCATACCTACCTATTATGGAATTTCCATAGCCATTCCGAGATATATTGCCATGCAACTTTCCACCGTTCCATTTATTATGACACGCATCATCATTGTCATATTGCTTTGCATGATCATGTAGTTGACATCGTATTTGTGGCAAAGCCACCATGCTTAATTTTTCATACATGACACTCTTGATTCATCGCAATCCCGGTACACTGCCGGAGGCATTCACATTGAGTCATATTTTGTTCTAAGTATCGAGTTGTAATTCTTGAGTTGTAAGTCAATAAAAGTGTGATGATCATTGAGGGAGTCCTGGATTAGGGGGTCTCCGGACAGCCGGACTATATCCTTTGGTCGGACTGTCGGACTATGAAGATACAAGATTGAAGACTTCGTCCCATGTCCGGATGGGACTCTACTTGGCATGGAAGGCAAGCTAGGCAATATGGATATGTATATCTCCTCCTTTGTAACCGACCTTGTGTAACCCTAGCCCCCTCTGGTGTTGATATAAACCGGAGGGTTTTAGTCCGTAGAACAATAGACAATCATACCATAGGCTAGCTTCTAGGGTCTAGCCTCTTTGATCTCGTGGTAGATCAACTCTTGTACTACTCATATTATCAAGAACAATCAAGAAGGACTAGGGTATTACCTCCATCAAGAGGGCCCGAACCTGGGTAAACATCGTGTCCCCTGCCTCCTGTTACCATCCGCCTTAGACGCACAGTTCGGGACCCTCTACCCGAGATCCGCCGGTTTTGACATCGACATTGGTGCTTTCGTTGAGAGTTCCACTATGTCGTCACAATAAGGCTTGATGGCTCCTTCAATCATCGCTAGCGATGCGGTCTAGGGTGAGGCTTTCCTCCCCGGACAGATCTTCGTATTCGGCAGCTTCGCACTGCGAGCCAATTCGCTTGGCCATCTAGAGCAGATTGAAAGCTACGCCCCTGGCCATCAGGTCAGATTTGGAAACTTGAACTACGCGGCAGACATCCGCGGAGACTTGATCTTCAACGGATTTGAGCCCATGCCGGACGTGCCACACAGTCGCGACGAGCAAGACGTAACTCTGCCGTTGGACAGTGTTCGGGAGATCGCATCCACAGCTACTCCGGCCGTTAATCCGGAGCAAATCGCGCCATCCGAGAGTGGAGGGATAGACCCCGCCATGGAGGCCGCACTCTCAGTGGTGATAGAGCCAGATACTGACTTCACCCCTTTTGAGAGCCGCATCGCCGAACCACTGGATTTATCCCCAGCCACGGACTCCGAGCCGCGCACATCCGTGCCCGTCGAATCCGACTGGGCGCCGATCATGGAGTTCACCTCCGCGGATATCTTTTAGCACTCGCCCTTCAGAAATGTGCTAAATTCATTAAGGGCTCTCTCCCTGTCAGGAGAACCTTGGCCGAACTATGTCCGGCTAGAATGGGATGCGGACGACGAAGAAATTCGCAGCCCACCCACCACCCACTTAGTAGCCACTATCGATGACTTAACCGACATGCTCGACTTCGACTCCGAAGACATCAACGGTATGGACGATGATGCAGGAGACGAACCAGAACCACCGCCCACAGGGCGCTGGACCGCTACTTCATCACATGACGTATACATGGTGGATACACCCAGAGAGGGAAATGGCGAAGAGACAGCGGAGGATGCACCCTCCAAGCAACCCAAGCGCTGACGTCAGCGACGCCGCTCTAAGTCCCACCATAGCACAAACAACAATAACAACGCAAGAGGAAATACTAATCCACTTGACTCTAGACGAAACGACAACTGCACCATCCCGGTGGCAGAGCACGATCAAGATGCAAACTGCAAACATAGTACGGATCCGACGTCTGAACACGATGATGCCAAAGATAAGCCTCATCAAACCCCGTTGGGGGAAGAAAATAGTCCGGACGAAGATGCACGCATCATCCCGGAAACACACTTGGAGCAAGAGAACCTCCACAGAAGGCTTATTGCCACAACGAGGAGCCTGAAGAAACAGAAGCAAAGGCTCAAGGTAGCTGAGGGAGTCCTGGATTAGGGGGTCTCCGGACAGCCGGACTATCTCCATTGCCTGGACTGTTAGACTATGAAGATACAAGATTGAAGACTTCATCTCGTGTCCGGATGGGACTCTACTTGGCGTGGAAGGCAAGCTAGGCAGTACGAATATGGATATCTCCTCCTTGTAACCGACCTTGTGTAACCCTAACCCTCTTCGGTGTCTATATAAACCGAAGGGTTTTAGTCCGTAGGACAACAACCATAACATACAATCATACCATAGGCTAGCTTCTAGGGTTTAGCCTCTCTGATCTCGTGGTAGATCTACTCTTGTACTACCCATATCATCAATATTAATCAAGCGGGACGTAGGGTTTTACCTCCATCAAGAGGGCCCGAACCTGGGTAAAACATCGTGTCCCCTGCCTCCTGTTACCATCCGGCCTAGACGCACAGTTTGGGACCCCCTACCCGAGATCCGCCGGTTTTGACACCGACATTGGTGCTTTCATTGAGAGTTCCTTTGTGTCGTCGCCGTTAGGCTTGATGGCTCCTACTATCATCGATAGCGATGCGGTCTAGGGTGAGACTTTTCTCCCCAGACAGATCTTCGTATTCGGCGGCTTTGCACTGCAGGCTAATTCACTTGGCCATCTAGAGCAGATTGAAAGCTACGCCCCTGGCCATCAGGTCAGATTTGGAAGTTTGAACTACACGGCCGACATCCGCGGAGACTTGATCTTCGACGGATTCAAGCCACAACCGGGCGCGCCGCACTGTCGTGATGGGTATGACCTAGCTCTGCCGCTGAACAGTACCCGAGAGGCCGTGCCCGCATCAGCTCCGACCCTGAGCTCGGAGCCAACCGCGCCAATTGAGGACGAGTGGCTAGACACCGACTCAGGGGCTGCAGTCTCGATGGAGATCGAGCCAAACACCAGCACAATCCTCTGCGCAGCCCGTGACTCCAAGGTGCCGGACCCTTTTCCGGACTCTGAACCATCCGCGCCCCTGCCAATCGAATTCAATTGGGCGCCGATCATGGAATTCACTGCCACGGATATCTTTCAACACTCGCCCTTCAGCGAAATTATGAATTCACTAAGGTCTCTCTCTTTGTCAGGAGAGCCCTGGCCGGATTATGGCCAACAGGATTGGGATGCAGACGATGAAGAAATTCGACGCCCACCCACCACCCACTTAATAGCCACTGTCGATGACTCAACTGACATGCCCGATTTCGACTCCGAAGACATCGACGGTATGGACGACGATGCGGGAGGCGAAGAGGAACCACCGCCCACAGGGTGCTGGACCGCTACTTCATCACATGACGTATACATGGTGGATACACCCATAGAGGGAAATGGCGAAGAGACAACGGAGGATGCACCCTCCAAGCAACCCAAGCGCCGACGTCAGCGGCGCCGCTCTAAGTCCCGCCATAGCACAAACAACAATAACAACGCAAGAGGAAATACTAATCCACTTGACTCTGGAAGAAACGACAACTGCACCATCCCGGTGGCAGAGCACGATCAAGATGCAAACTGCAAACATAGTACGGATCCGACGTCCGAACACGATGACGCCAAAGATAAGCCTCATCAAACCCCATTGGGGGAAGAAAATAGTCCGGACGAAGATGCACGCATCATCCCGGAAACACACTTGGAGCAAGAGAACCTCCACAGAAGGCTTATTGCCACAATGAGGAGCCTGAAGAAACAGAAGCAAAGGCTCAAGGTAGCTGAGGGAGTCCTGGATTAGGGGGTCTCCGGACAGCCGGACTATCTCCATTGCCTGGACTGTTAGACTATAAAGATACAAGATTGAATACTTCATCTCGTGTCCGGATGGGACTCTACTTGGCATGGAAGGCAAGCTAGGCAGTACGAATATGGATATCTCCTCCTTTGTAACCGACCTTGTGTAACCCTAACCCTCTTCGGTGTCTATATAAACCGAAGGGTTTTAGTCCGTAGGACAACAACCATAACATACAATCATACCATAGGCTAGCTTCTAGGGTTTAGCCTCTCTGATCTCGTGGTAGATCTACTCTTGTACTACCCATATCATCAATATTAATCAAGCGGGACGTAGGGTTTTACCTCCATCAAGAGGGCCCGAACCTGGGTAAAACATTGTGTCCCCTGCCTCCTGTTACCATCCGGCCTAGACGCACAGTTCAGGACCCCCTACCCGAGATCCGCCGGTTTTGACACCGACATTGGTGCTTTCATTGAGAGTTCCTTTGTGTCGTCGCCGTTAGGCTTGATGGCTCCTACTATCATCGATAGCGATGCGGTCTAGGGTGAGACTTTTCTCCCCGGACAGATCTTCGTATTCGGCGGCTTTGCACTGCGGGCTAATTCGCTTGGCCATCTAGAGCAGATTGAAAGCTACGCCCCTGGCCATCAGGTCAGATTTGGAAGTTTGAACTACACGGCCGACATCCGCGGAGACTTGATCTTCGACGGATTCAAGCCACAGTCGGGCGCACCGCACTATCGTGATGGGTATGACCTAGCTCTGCCGCTGAACAGTACCCCAGAGGCCGTGCCCGCATCAGCTCCGACCCTGAGCTCGGAGCCAACTGCGCCAATTGAGGACGGGTGGCTAGACACCGACTCAGGGGCTGCAGTCTCGATGGAGACCGAGCCAAACACCAGCACAATCCTCTGCGCAGCCCGTGACTCCAAGGTGCCGGACCCTTTTCCAGACTCTGAACCATCCGCGCCCCTGCCAATCGAATTCGATTGGGCGCTGATCATGGAATTCACCGCCACGGATATCTTTCAACACTCTCCCTTCAGCGACATTATGAATTCACTAAGGTCTCTCTCTTTGTCAGGAGAGCCCTGGCCGGATTATGGCCAACAGGATTGGTATGCGGACGACAAAGAAATTCGACGCCCACCCACCACCCACTTAATAGCCACTGTCGATGACTCAACCGACATGCTCGATTTCGACTCCGAAGACATCGACGGTATGGACGACGATGCGGGAGGCGAAGAGGAACCACCGCCCACAGGGCGCTGGACGTCCACTTCATCATATGATGTATACATGGTGGACACATCAAAAGAAGACGACGATGAGGAACGGAGGGACGCACCGAAGGCTTGTTCCCTCAAGAAGCAGTCAAAGCGGCGGCGGAAGCGCCGCCCCAAATCCCGCCTCGGCAGAAATAACGATCATACAGACCCAGCGTTGGAGCAGGGCGAACCACTGCCGGACCACGGCAATACGGAGAATCAAACCGAACAAACCAATTCTGTCAAAGATAATAGTCCGGACGACATAACGCCGGACAGGCACCCGGAGCAGCAGAATGCCCGTCAAAGGCTTGTTGCCACCGCGAGGAGTCTGAAAAAGCAGAAACAAAGGCTCAAGGCTGCGCAGGACACACTCCAAATCAGATGGAGTAAAGTACTCAACACAACAGCGAAGTACGGCGACAATCGCCCCACCAAGAGCTACTCAAAGCGGAAGTTGCTACCTGAATTCGATGAGGAGGCCTCAGACCCCCCACAACCAAAAATCAAAACATCCACCTGGCCGGATAGACGACCTCACGACCAACATAGAGTGGCAAACAATGCCACTCAAAAGACAATACGCGATCCACGCGAGGGCTCGCACCAAAAGGACGGCGCAACCAGATCCATCTATGAACCACGCAAGCGCGCCCCAGCATACGATGTAACACAACAAACATCCGAACAACGTGGTACAGCCAGATACAGGGGTGCCACACACCCCCTATGTTTCACCGATGAGGTGCTGGACCATGAATTTCCAGAGGGATTCGAACCCGTAAACATAGAGGCATACGACAGAACAACAGACCCTGGGGGTCTGGATCGAGGACTATATCCTCCACATCCATATGGCGCGAGGAGATGATCTCCACACCATCAAGTACTTACCCCTCAAGCTCAAAGGGCCAGCTCGTCACTGGCTTAAAGGCCTCCCCGAAAACTCCATTGGAAGCTAGGAAGAGCTCGAAGACGCTTTTCGGGCAAATTTTCAAGGGACTTATGTCCGACCTCTGGACGCGGACGATTTGAGTCACATAACTCAACAGCCCGGAGAGTCAGCCCGAAAACTTTGGAACAAAATTCTTACTAAAAAGAACCAAATTGTCGATTGTCCGGACGCCAAAGCCTTGGCAGCTTTTAAGCATAGCGTCCATGACGAATGGCTTGCCAGACACCTCGGCCAAGAAAAGTCGAGAACAATGGCAGCATTAACAAGCCTTATGACCCGCTTTTGCATGGGTGATGACAGCTGGCTAGCCAGATGCAGCACCAGCGACCCCAGTACATCTGAAGTTAGAGATGGAAACGGGAAATCACGGCGCAACAGCAATAACAAACGCCGAAATAAAGAAGACAACACGAAGAGCACGTCAGTAAACACCGGATTCAAAAGCTCTTGGCCAGGTCAGCAAAAGACGCCCTCTAAAAGCGCCAGAGACGAACTGTCCAGCCTAAACAAAATTCTGGACCAAATATGTCAGATGCATAGCACCCCTGGTAAACCCGCTAATCATACCCACAGAGAATGTTGGGTCGTCAAGCAGTCCGGCAAGCTCAACGCCGTACACAAGGGGGAGGATACACCAAGTGAAGACGAGGATGAGCCTCTCAAGCAAGACACTGGGGAATAAAAGAAATTTCCACCAGAAGTCAAAACAGTAAACGTGTTACACATGATCAAGGGAAGAAACAAAATGGCACTCCCAGAAAAATATGCCCAAGGGCCTATGACCGCGGAGTCCTGCCACTGGTCGTCTCAACCGATCACTTTCGACCATCGTGATTACTCAGCAAGTCTCCGGCGTGCAGGATGGGCTGCCCTGGTATTAGACCCAATAATTGACGGATACCACTTCACACGAGTCCTGATGGACGGTGGCAGCAGTCTAAACCTGGTATACCAGGATACAATCCGCGAAATGGGGATAGACCCAACAAAAATTTGCCATAGCAACACTACTTTAAAGGAGTAACGCCAGGCCCAGGGGCTCATTGTACGGGCTCCCTGCTACTAAAGGTTATATCCGGCTTCCCCGATAACTTCCGTAGCGAACATTTAACCTTCCACATCGCTCCATTCCAAAGTGGCTATCAAGCACTACTCGGACGCGAAGCTTTCGCTTGCTTTAATGCAATACCGCACTACACTTCCCTCACACTCAAGATGCCCGGCCCACGTGGCATCACTACAGTGAACGGAAGTATTAAGCAATCTTTGCACGCTGAAGAGCGTGCGGCTGCCTTGGCAGCCGCACACTAAAAACGGCCTCACCAAATAAAGCATTTAACAGGTCTTCAAGACCTCAGACATGGTTAGACGAGTCCGGCGCAGCTATATGTAATTCATACCGGATCAATGGTCACACCCCTATTAGAAATACAAGGGGCTCAACGCATGCAGACAAGTGGCAATTTTTACTCATCTTGAATTATACATGGTTTCTTTAAAAACTATATTTTTGCACGGCAACTTTTTCACCTAAGTTCCTCTCTTTCACAGATGATCATCGTGCTACACCCGTCCAGGATACGGCACAACGGAGACACAGGCGCAGACGTGCAGCAGGGACCCGCTCCAAGGATTCTTTTTAGATTAAGACCCTGCGTAAACCTTTTTTACTGTCTCTTGTTGATACATATCCACTGAATTCTCAGCACAGTTGAGAAGGATGCTGAAGTCTTGGCATGTGGCCATGTCAGAATAATGCACGTACCTGGACACAAGGGGCTTCTTACAAAGGGCACTATTTAGGCCCGGTTTATACCATAAAGACCGAATACCTTAGGGAGTGTTCGGCGTCACGAGTTTGACCTTATATGCATCAGCTCCGAATCATTGTCTTTGGTCAAATGTTGGGTTTGCCCAGCTCCTGTGTTTTGGTGCCTTACGTTCCGCTTTATCAGCTAAGGTAGCACCAGGAGAACTACTGCGATTGTGCCCTGGTTCATCCGGACGAGCACCTCAGTAGAGAAAGCCGAAAACTGACTGTTAACGAAGATACTGAGGGAGTCCTGGATTAGGGGGTCTCCGGACAGCCGTACTATCTCCATTGGCCGGACTATTAGACTATGAAGATACAAGATTGAAGACTTTGTCTCGTGTCCGGATGGGACTCTACTTGGTGTGGAAGGCAAGCTAGGCAGTACGGATATGGATATCTCCTCCTTTGTAACCGACCTTGTGTAACCCTAACCCTCTTCGGTGTCTATATAAACCGAAGGGTTTTAGTCCGTAGGACAACAACCATAACATACAATCATACCATAGGCTAGCTTCTAGGGTTTAGCCTCTCTGATCTCGTGGCAGATCTACTCTTGTACTACCCATATCATCAATATTAATGCCCCTAGGGTTTGCCCCCTCTCCTCTTGAGGGCACCTTGGGCCTTGGTGGGAGGGGCCCCAGCCCACCTAGGGGCTGGTCCCTTCCCACTCTTGGCCCACGACAGCCTCCGGGGCTAGTGGCACCTCCCGGCGAACCCCCGAAACCCTTCCGGTGGTCCCTGTAGATTACCGGTGATGCCCGAAACACTTCCGGTGGCCAAATCCACACTTCTTATATATCAATCTTTACCTCCGGACCATTCCGGAACTCCTCGTGATGTCTGGGATCTCATACGGGACTCTGAACAACATTCAGTAACCGCATAATACTTTCCCTATAACCCTAGCGTCATCGAACCTTAAGTGTGTAGACCCTACGGGTTCGGGAATCATGCAGACATGACCGAGACATCTCTCTGGTCAATAACCAACAGCGGGATCTGGATACCCATGTTGGCTCCCACATGTTCCACGATGATCTCATCGGATGAACCACGATGTCAAGGATTCAGTCAATCCCGTATACAATTCCCATTGTCTACCGGTATAGTACTTGCCCGAGATTCGATCATCGGTATCCCGATACCTTGTTCAATCTCGTTACTGCGAAGTCTCTTTACTCGTTTCGTAACACATCATCCCGTGATCAACTTCTTGGTCACATTGTGCACATTATGATGATGTCCTACCGAGTGGGCCCAGAGATACCTCTCCATTACACGGAGTGAAAAATCCCAGTCTTGATTCGTGCCAACCCAACTGTGGGAGTCCTGGATTAGGGGGTCTCCGGACAGCCGGACTATCTCCATTGGCCGGACTATTAGACTATGAAGATACAGGATTGAAGACTTCGTCTTGTGTCCGGATGGGACCCTACTTGGCGTGGAAGGCAAGCTAGGCAATACGGATATGGATATCTCCTCCTTTGTAACCAACCTTGTGTAATCCTAACCCTCTCCGGTGTCTATATAAACCAGAGGGTTTTAGTCCATAGGACAACAACAACTACAACATACAATCATACCATAGGCTAGCTTCTAGGGTTTAGCCTCTCTGATCTCGTGGTAGATCTACTCTTGTACTACCCATATCATCAATATTAATCGAGCAGGACGTAGGGTTTTACCTCCATCAAGAGGGCCCGAACCTGGGTAAAACATCGTGTCCCCTGCCTCCTGTTACCATCCGGCCTAGACGCACAGTTTGGGACCCCCTACCCGAGATCCGCCGGTTTTGACACCGACAGTAGCACAAGATACGCTCAACAACAGGTGGAACAAAGTAACAAAGTATGGTCGAAGCTACCATAAAAATAGCTATCCAAAGCGCATGCTATTATCGGAATTCGACGATGAGGCCTTAGATCCCACACAGCCCAAGAATGATATGGCCAACCGGCTGGATCCACCACCTTGTGAGCGCGATATAGCGGCTAACAAGGTCGTGCATAAGTCAACACACGATCTACGTGAGAACTTGCGCCAAAAATTTGGCGCGACCAGATCCATCTACGGATCTAGGAAGCGCGCTCCGGTACAAAACCAAAACCGAATACTACAACCGTCCGAACACCATGGCACATCCCAATACAGGGGTGCCGCACACCCCCTATGTTTCACCGATGAAGTGCTGGATCATGAATTCCCAGAGGGATTCAAACCGGTGAACATAGAGGCGTATGACTGGACCATAGACCCTGGAGTCTGGATAGAGGACTTCATCCTCCATATTCATATGGCTCGTGGAGACGATCTCCATGCCATTAAATACTTGCCCCTCAAGCTTAAAGGGCCAGCTCGCACTGGCTGAAAAGCCTCCCCGAAAACTCAATTGGAAGTTGGGAGGAGCTCGAGGACGCTTTCCGGGCCAATTTTCAAGGGACTTATGTCCGACCTCCGGATGCAGATGATTTAAGTCATATAGTCCAATAGTTCGGAGAGTCCGTCGGAAAGCTTTGGAACAGGTTCCTCACCAAGAAGAACCAAATCGTCGACCGTCCGAACGCCGAAGCCTTAGCAGCTTTTAAACACAGCGTCTGAGACGAATGGCTCGCCAGACACCTCGGCCAAGAAAAACCGAGAACAATGGCAGCCCTAACAAGCCTCATGACCCGCTTTTGTGCGGGCGAGGACAACTGGTTGGCCCGTAGCAGCACCAGCGACCCAAGCACATCTGAAGTTAGGGATGGCAATGGTAAACCACGACGCAACAAAAACAAGCGTCGAAATAAAGAAGGTAGCCCAGATAACACGACGGTAAACGCCGGATTCAGGGGCTCCCGACCAGGTTAGCGGAAAAAGCCTTTCAAAGGCAGCAGAGAAGGACAATCTGGCCTAAACAAAATTCTTGACAAACTCTGTCAGATTCACGGCACCCCAGACAAACCTGCAAATCATACCCACAAAGAATGTTGGGTCTTCAAGCAGGCCGGTAAGCTAAACGCCGAACACAAAGGGGAAGAGACACCAAGCAAAGATGAGGATGAACCTCGCCAGCAAAGTGCCGGAGGATAGAAAAAGTTCCCACCAGAGGTTAACACAGTAAAAGTGATCCATGTGACAAAGAGGAGAAGCAATCATGCACTCCGATGCACACGAGCCATAGAGCCCGTCACCCCTAGGTTCAACCCCTAGTTGGCCTGCACGATCACTTTTTATCGTAGGGATCATGATACAAATATTCAGCGTGAAGGACTGATAGCCTTGGTGTTAGACCCAATCATAAATGAGTACCATTTCACACGAGTCCTCATGGACAATGACAGTGATCTAAATCTGATATATCAGGGCACAGTCCGTAAAATGGGGATAGACCCGACACAAATAAGCCACAGTAATACTACCTTCAAGGGAGTAATACCAGGCCAAGAGGCCCGCTGTACGGGCCCTCTACTACTAGAGGTAGTATTCAGTTCTTCCTATAACTTCCGAAGCGAAACATTAACTTTTCACATTGCTCCATTCCGAAGTGATTATCAAGCACTACTCGGAAGGGCGGCTTTCGCTTGTTTTAATGCAATATTGCATTATGATTTTTTCAAGCTCAAGATGCCCGGCCCACGTGGCATCATCACAGTTAGCGGAAATACCGAACATTTTTTACGTACGGAAGAGGACGTGGCGGCTCTAACAGCCGCGAACTAGACGACCTCACCAACCAGAAAAAATGGCAGGTCATCAAGACCACGGACACGGTTAGACGAGTCCGACATTCCATCACATATACATGAGACGGGTTTGATGATCAAACCCTCATAAGGCCTTGTACAATGGAAGATGCTTAAGGGAGGTGCTTAGAGAAATAAACCAGGTTTTTTTAAGCATCTGTGCTTATTTGTACAGGGTAGACGCTTAACTAAGCGTCTCTCCTGTAGAAATAGACACCGGTGCTTCAGAAAATCTCGATTTATTTTTCTAGGCACCCCTCTAAACATCTTCCATTGTACAAGGCCTAAACGATACCAGGGGCTCCCTGCGTGTAATTAGGGCCAACCCGGCTCAACTTGACTTCTCCTAAATTTTGATAGCTCATTGATAATAACCAATTCTTCCTTTTTGGCACAGCAACTTTCACCTAAGTTCTTTCCTTTTACAGATGATAATCATGCTACACCTGTCCAGGACACGGCACAACGGAGACACAGGCGCAGACGTGCAGCAGGGACCCGCCCAAAGGTTTCTTTTTAGATTAAGACCATGCGTAAACCTTTTTTACTGTCTCTTGTTGCTCATATCCTCTAGATACTCCACACAACCGAGAAGGATGCTGGCGTTATTGGCATGTGTCCACGCCAGGATTTTGCACGTACCTGGACACATGGGGTTTCTTATTAAGGGCATTGTTTAGCCCGGTATATGTTATAAAGACCGAACACCTTAGGGAGTGTTCGACGTCGCGAGTTTGGCCCTATATGCATCAGCTCCGAATCATGTCTTTGGTCAAATGTTGGGTTTGCCCGGCTCCCACGTTTTGGTACCTTACGTTCCGTTATATCGACTAAGGTAGCACTAGGAGAACTACTACGATTGTGCCCTGGTTCATCCGGATGAGCACCTTAGTAGAGAAAGCCGAAAACTGACTGTCATGATATAGCGAGAGACTGGTCAACCACTCGAGGACTCATCGGAATCTTCGGGATTCCTCTGCATTAACGAAGGGCCGTTTCCCGGTCATGTACGTACGCGCCCCGTATTCGGACGAGCGCAGAAGTACCAGGGGCTATATAGTAGCCCCACTATCAAACTCCTATGGCTAAGTGAAAGTGTTAAAGCAATATAGTCCGATTGCCTCGTTCGCTGCGCTATCACCTCCTTAACAGACCAAGACGTTTGATCAAGTGTGGATATGCATTTTTTGCGAACACCCCCGCATTATATGTGTGGGGGCGGAAGCCAACGACTGCAAACTTTCAGGTTATATACATATATACATAAACGGCCACACAGGAGGCATCATAGTACTTTCGGGCAAAAGTATAAATACAACCTTGATAATTCAATAAAACATTGTTTTTACAATGGGAATACATGTCACTAGAACATGACATTCTTCGAGCACTGAGCCTCTATCGAACGAGCGCCTTCAAGAACTTCTTCAAAGTAGTGCTCGGCAGCCACTCGGCCTACGGCCGAACCCCGTGTCGCAACAATGGTGGCCTCCATCTCCGCCCAATATGTATTGACACGGGCAAAAGCCATTCGCGCACCCTCTATGCACGCCGATCTCTTTACAGCATCGATGCGTGGCACAACACCAAGGAATTATTGCACTAAACTAAAGTAGCTATTTGGCCTTGGCCCTCCCGGCCACAGGTGATCCACGACGGACCTCATGGCAAGTCCGGAAAACCTATGGAGCTCGGCCCACTCGGCCAATTGCTCATTCAACAGCAGCGGACGGACTGGAGCATGAAACTGTGACCAGAACAACTTTTCCACTTTGGGACCTTCCTGATCCTTGAAGTACTCGGCCGCATCAGCAGCACTTGCAGCCAAATCTATGTAGGCATCCGCAGAACTCCATAGCCAGTCCAGAGGAGCATACTTCGGATCTCCGAACTTAGTCCGCAACAAGAAGGGCTTCCCAGACACGATATCTGCAGCTTGATTCAGCTCCTCCTTCGTCTCTCTAATTTTGGAGCGGGCTTCCTTGGCAGCCACCAGGGCCTTCTCCAGGTCCATCGCCTTCGCCCGGTTTTCTTCTTCAAGAAGCTGGTAACGGTCAGTGGCATATTTTAACTCTACAACCATCTTGGCTATTTTTTCCTTGCTCTCACAATGCGCGGCCTGTTCGGCCCTTAACTCTTCGGCTGCCTTTAGAGCGGCCGCATTGCTACTCCTTGCTTGCTCCTTGGCTCGGGCAAGCTCCGCCCGAAGGGTCTCCACGATGGCAGCTCCATCTGCAGTCACGCAACATATTAGAGATATTGGCATCATGCTACTCTTAATATGTGACGGTCACCAGAGAAATCACTCACCCTGTGCCTCGTCAAGCCGCTTGTTGACAAGCACGATGTCGACGTCTGTCGTATCAAGTTGCCGCTTCAGCCACCTGCACATAAAGGCGGTCTAGTTATTACCTGGGACTATGATCCTCTGTTTGCCGCTGTCTTCGACGACAACCAGAGTCTCATGGGCTACTCTGCATAGGGCATACCTAATGTATGCAGTACTATCAAAAACATACACTATTTCACGTACCTCAAAGCCTTTCAACAGACTCATAAAGGCTTCATGCAAACCGCTTTCAGCGGATGAAATCCTTTCAATTACCGTACCCATTAGTGTACGATGCGCTTCCGAGACGGCCGCTTGCCCCGGAAGATCCTTCAGCGTGTCCGACCGCACACTGTACAGACCCTTGTTGTCGCTCTCTTCAGGAGCCGGATACTGGGAATCTCGGGTAGCCAAAGGGTTATCCTCCGGCCTTAGTGGATCCGGAGATACCCTTCACCACGACACTTCAATGTCGCCCGCTTCGTGAGGCGGGGTGTCGGGGGGAGGCATTTCGCTCTCCATCATCTCCGGAAGAAGATCCTCCGAAGACGAACTCTGTCGAGATGGGCCACGATCCGGACTACAATTTATAAGCGCTGGTTATTGTCTTTGGAAGTAAGGTAGGATATTTCCACTATTAAAGTACTTTTCGATTACTTACAGCTCGGTAGAGGGCTGATCTCCGCACGGACACTATGCGGCAAGAATACCCTCCGAGGCAGGACCCTTTGATGAAGATTTCTTCTCCCATTTGGAAACCTTAGTTTCCAGATCTTCAGAGGTAGTCCTCTTCCTTCCCCGGGGAGAGAGAATGTCAAATTCTTCCCTTTGATTGTCCTCCCTCGCGGAGGTGCTTATCCCCCCCGACTGGAATGAGTAGCGAGTGAGGCCCGCTTTTGCCCTCTTTATTCCCCCCATCATCTTCCTTCGAGGGTGCTGGATAAGGCGCTGGCTCGAGCATCTTGTCTAGTACCGGATTGTCCAAGCCCTCAGGAAGGGGGCCAAACACCTGATCATCATCGCCTTTGTTATCCAGTCCTGGTCAAAGAGCGACTCTTTAGAATGATGCCATGATAAATAAAAAGACAACAGGTTCGGCATGGGATTACTTACTTGGGCAGCAGGGCGGTTGCAGCTCAGGCCCACGTCCTCGGTGGTGTCCAGTCACTCTATTCGGGGTCCGAAGAACGATTTGTACATCTGTTCATGCGTCATGCCGAGGAAATGCTGAATAACTCGCGGTCCTTCCGGGTTGAATTCTCACATGCGGAGGGCCGGCATTTGCAAGGTTGGACTCGACGAACCAGCATAACTTGCATTACCATAACCAGACTGAAATCTCCCTCGAAGAGATCTCGGATACGGCTCTACAGTATTGGCACATCCTTGGCTGGACCCCAGCTCAGCCCCCTGCTGATCCATGACATCAGTTGTGGTGGGGGGCCCGAGCGAAAGGTGGGGCAGCTACCCACCTGGCACTTCGGGGAGCTGTGATGTAAAACCACTCTCGCTGCCACAATCCGGACACCTCTAGGAAGGAACCCTCTGGCCATGGAGCGTCAGCGATTTTTCTTATTAAAGCACCTCCGCACGCTGCGTACTGCCCCTTGATCATCTTCGGCTTCACATCGAAGGTCTTGAGCCATAGGCCGAAGTGAGGGGTAATGCAGAGGAAGGCCTCACACACGACAATAAATGACGAGATGTGAAGAAGGGAATCCGGGGCCAGATCATGAAAATCCAGCCCATAATAGAACATAAGACCCCTAATAAAGGGATCCAGAGGGAGGCCTAGTCCTCGGAGGAAGTGGGAGACGAACATAATGCTTTTGTTGGGTTCGGGAGTAGGGACGACCTGCCCTCAGGCGGGCAGCCTATGCAAAATTTCGGCGGTCAGATATCTGGCCTCCCTCAACTTCTTGATGTCCTCCTCTGTGACGGAGGAAGGCATATATCCACCGACCTTGAAGGTTGGATCCGGACATAGTTGAAGGTCCGAAGCACCTGACCTGAGCTTTGGGTGTTAGAACTTGAGGCGGCGAAAGGATTCGATTGAGCATGGGAGGGAAAAAAGAAAAAGCCTCGTCCCCTTTATAAAGAGGGTGAATATCAGGCGTCCTCCTCGTGGCCGTTTGGGACTTGCCTAAGATCTAGTCATACCAACAGGCACGGTTGGGTTACCCACGTTTGTATTGATGAGAATCCCGTGATAAGGGGGACACGATCTCTGCTTTGACAAGACGTGTCAAGAAAACCGCCTCGTGTTATGTGCGGAGCTGGTTGAGAAAAATGGTTCGAATAATGACCGGGCCATGGCGTGATGTCGTGCTGTCAAAACGTGTCAGCAGATTAGATTTGTGGAAATATTATTCTCTCTACAGTGGTATGTGGAACTTATTTTGCAGGGTCGGACACGGTCCTTGTATTCAAACTCTTCCATGGTGTATTCGGAGGAGGAACCCGCCTTGCAATGCCGAAGACAACACTGCATGTCGGACTCATCGTCATTGAAGCCTGGTTCAAGGGCTACTGAGGGAGTCCTGGATTAGGGGGTCTCCGGACAGCTGGACTATGTCCTTTGGCCGGACTGTCGGACTATGAAGATACAAGATTGAAGACTTCGTCCCATGTCCGGATGGGACTCTACTTGGCGTGGAAGGCAAGCTAGGCAATACAGATATGTATATCTCCTCCTTTGTAACCAACCTTGTGTAACCCTAGCCCCCTCCGGTGTCTATATAAACCGGAGGGTTTTAGTCCGTAGAACAACAGACAATCATACCATAGGCTAGCTTCTAGGGTTTAGCCTCTTTGATCTCGTGGTAGATCAACTCTTGTACTACTCATATTATCAAGAACAATCAAGCAGGACGTAGGGTATTACCTCCATCAAGAGGGCCCGAACCTGGGTAAACATCGTGTCCCCTGCCTCCTGTTACCATCCGCCTTAGATGCACAGTTCGGGACCCCCTACCCATGATCCGCCGGTTTTGACACCGACAATCATCATTAGAGCATTGTCCCATGTGAGGAAAGGATGATGGAGACTATGATTCCCCCACAAGTCAGGATGAGACTCTGGACAAATAATAATAATAAAAAAGAGGCCATAAAAAGGCCCAAATAAAAAAATGAGAGAAAAAGAGAGAAGGGACAATGTTACTATCCTTTTTCCACACTTGTGGTTCAAAGTAGTACCATGATCTTCATGATAGAGAGTCTCTTATTTTGTCACTTTCATATACTAGTGGGAATTTTCCATTATAGAACTTGGCTTGTATATTCCAATGATGGGCTTCCTCAAATGCCCTAGGTCTTCGTGAGCAAGCAAGTTGGATGCACGCCCACTTAGTTTCTTTGATGAGCTTTCATATATTTATAGCTCTAGTGCATCCGTTGCATGGCAATCCCTACTCCTTGCATTGACATCAATCGGTGGGTGAGGGAGTCCTGGATTAGGGGGTGTCCGGATGGCCAGACTATACCTTCGGCCGGACTCCTGGACTATGAAGATACAAGATTAAAGACTTCGTCCCGTGTCCGGAAGGGACTTTACTTGGCGTGGAAGGCAAGCTTGGCGATACGGATATGTAGATCTCCTACCATTGTAACCGACTCTGTGTAACCCTAGCCCTCTCCGATGTCTATATAAACCGGAGAGTTTTAGTCCGTAGGACGGACAACAATCATACCATAGGCTAGCTTCTAGGGTTTAGCCTCTCTGATCTCGTGGTAGATATACTCTTGTACTACCCATATCATCAATATTAATCAAGTAGGACGTAGGGTTTTACCTCCATCAAGAGGGCCCGAACCTGGGTAAAACATCGTGTTCCCTGCCCCCTGTTACCATCCGGCCTAGACGCACAGTTCAGGACCCCCTACCCGAGATCCGCCGGTTTTGACACCGACATTGGTGCTTTCATTGAGAGTTCCTCTGTGTCGTCACTTTTAGGCCCGATGGCTTCTCCGATCATCAACAGCGATGCGATCCAGGGTGAGACTTTTCTCCCCGGACAGATCTTCGTATTCGGCGGCTTTGCACTGCGGGCCAATTCGCTTGGTCATCTGGAGCAGATCGAAAGCTACGCCCCTGGCCATCAGATCAGATTTGGAAGTTTGAACTACACGGCTGACATCCGCAGAGACTTGATCTTCGACGGATTCGAGCCACAGCCGAGCGCGCCGCACTGTCACAATGGGCATGATTTAGCTCTACCGACGAACAGTGCCCTGGAGGCCGCACCTGTGTCCACTCCGACCCCTAGCTCGGAGCCAATCACACCAACCGAGGATGGGTGGTTAGAAACCACCTCGGGGGCTGCAATCTCTATGGTGATCGAGCCGAACACCAGCCCTATTCTATGCGAAGCCTGTGACTCCAAGGAGCCGGACTCCTCTCTAGACTCCGAGCCCTCCGCGCCCCGACCGATCGAACCCGATTGGGCGCCGATCATGGAGTTCACCGCCGCGGACATCTTTCAGCACTCGCCCTTCGGCGATATTCTGAATTCACTAAAATCTCTCTCTTTGTCAGGAGAGCCCTGGCCGGACTATGGTCGGCAAGGTTGGGATGCGGATGATGAAGAAATTCAAAGCCCACCCACCACCCACTTCGTAGCCACTGTTGATGATTTAACCGACATGCTCGACTTCGACTCCGAAGACATCGACGTTATGGACGCCGATGCAGGAGACAATCAAGAACCAGCGCGTATAGGGCACTGGAAAGCCACCTCTTCGTATGATATATACATGGTGGACACCCCAAAAGAAGGCAATGGCGATGGAACAACGGAGGATGGCCCCTCCAAGAAGCAGCCTAAGCGCCAGCGTCAGCGGCGCTGCTCTAAATCCCGCCAAAACAAAAACGGTGATTCCGACACGGGGGATAATAACACCCCGGACAGTGCGGGGACATGATAGATATGTCACGAAATAAGAAACGAGGAGGGAGGGGTATCACAAGGATAATGGCGACTCCTTCCTCCACCCACCTCAGGCGACTCTCATGGCGATTCTAGGGTCTAACCCTACGATCGCCTCTCGACGACCCCAATGGACGGCCTTCTCCACTGGGATTTCTCCCCTGGCCTCAAGGTTGAAGCACAGGTGCGTGCTAGGTTTGGATCTACGGTTCACTTCGTCCCCAACCCCGGCTCCAAGGAGTTCTTCCTTGAAGTTTCCTTCTCTTCGGCCTCTTTTCCCCTCTCGGTGGTTTCAGTGGGTTTGGCTCTTCAGTCATGTATTGGAGGTCTCGCTGCCAGTTTTAATGTCTTGCGCTTGGGTGATCGGCATTTTCGTTTCTCAGTGGCCTCAAATCGTGTGGGACATTTCATTTTCGGTTTGAGAGACCGAATTTGGCCGGACTTCATCTGCCATTTTCACCTTCATCGATCTGGGGTTTCTCGTCCACTAATTCATTCTTGGCACGCTGATTCTGAGCTAACTGGTCTGGCTTCATCACCTGGCCCGGCGATCAAATCTAAATGGCTCTCTACTCAGAGTAAATTATCACTGGATCCCGCCTCACTACCAGCTCTGCAGAATTTGGGTTTCATTAAGCCGCCGACGGACTTGCATTCCGGCGAGCCTTCAGATCGGATCTTCTTTGGTAGTTTTTCACCTCCGGATTCTAAGGATTCTTTTCGGATTGGTTCCATATCGGTACCTATTTCTCACGATATTCCTGGACGGTTGCCATCTTTTCGTGGGGAAGGATATATTATGGGATTATGGGATTCAATTTCGGATGAGAAATTATTTGCTATTCTCGATGGCTGGCAGGCCGGTTATGATAATGATAGTGTTAAGCTTCTGGTGCAAATCACTTCAGTCCCCTCCAAGGAATACATTTACAAAAGACTTTTGCATTGCTCTCTCTGTGATTGTCTCGGTCATGTTGATGATTCGTGTACTGGAATATTTTGTCAAGGTTGTGGGGATATTTCTGGGACATGTGCCTGCACGTCTACACGTACTGATGCTCGCAAGCATGAGCCATGCAAAGTAGGCCTGAACCCTTTGGGCCCTCAATGTAATGCATGTTCTGCAGTTAACCACATTACCAGGCTTTGTCCTGGGCTTCGTCGCTGTCCTCTATGTCATCGTTTGGGCCACAAGTCACGTAAGCTTCCGGCTTGTGCCTCTCTACCCCGATGGGCTTGGAAAAAGAAAAATCTACCACAATAAAAGAGGATCTTGCCTCGGGTTACCGCGGGTGCATCTGAGGTAGGTATCTCTATGGATGTTGGTATGGCCCGTGCTACTGGGGATCCGCATGGTGGTTGCCTTTCGAAACGGCAACAGAATATCCCGTTCCACGCGGAAGTGGCTAACCCCCATTGCTTGACGATATGCCTACCCGGTTAGGGTGTAGTCAATTCTGCCTGCCAAAAACCCCAATCGAGTGTTACGACGCTCTCCTCGAGTTCTACACCCACGCCTCCGCCATCTCGACTCTTCTCCCCATCGGCTCCCAGCAAGCAATTTCCATCCCCTGCTCCGGCGAAATCTCTCAAGCAGTCCCCGGCTTCGTCACTCATGGCGAACTTCCCCGTGAGCCCCTTCGCCTTCGCTCCAGACGGATCTACCTTTGATCGCGGGCCGGCTCACCGGGTCCAGAGACATGTCATGGTGGTGGATGATCCGCCTCTGAATCATGATAGGTACGCCATTGTCTCCGTCCACCCTCCGGTCCCTGATCATCAGAAGGAGTTATGGCTAGCTGAGGTCTGCCGCATTATTGTTGGAGATTTATAGTATGAGCTGCTAGATGACTTTGTTTACCCGCTGGGGATTGGATGTGTTGTATTTGCGGATATGGAGAGTAGAGATGCTGCCATTAGAGAAGGTCCGCATGCTTTGTCTGAGGATTCCACTTTTTCACTAGTTCCGCATGATGAGAGCATCAATATGCGTATGCCTGCTTTTGAATATGAAGCTTGGGTCATGTTTCTTGCTTTTCCACTGGACTACCAAACAGAGCATTATGTTCATAAGGCAGTCTCACACTTTGGGAAAATGCTTGCCTGGCCCCGCCCGGGTCAGAACAAGGCCAGAGTCCTTGTCAAATGCCATATCAAAGATGTCGCGGAGGTGCCGCATAGTCTGGTCATTACTAGAGTTGGGTTACTACCGGGTCTTGCTCGTTCATGGTCCGTACCAGTTTATGTTCTGAATGGCAGGAATACTATACCGAACTTGGTTGGCAATGAGGACACTCCACCACTTTTGAATGCATCTCCACACCCATACCAGCTCCCTTACTATACCCTCATGCAACAAGCAAGGATTGATGAGATGGTTACTCAGGATGCTTTGAATGCGGAGGCCTGGAATGCTCCTGAACCAGTTAATGATGTTCAGAACAATGGGTGGGGTGTGTGGCCTGTGGTAACTCCACCCTACACTGGTTTCAGCTTTAGGACCTTCTTTCAGTATGATGGTCCGTCCCTCATGGATGGTGTGGACCCGGAGCATAATGTGCAAGATAATTTATCTGACATTTGGTCATCTGATTCGGAGTTTCAAACAGTAGATGCTTTGGCTGATGGATTTGTGAATGGCAGTCCTGCAGCGAGGAGGGAGTTCGTCAGGGCTGGAGGAAACTCTCTTTTTCTTCAGATTGCAGTTGATTATGAGTTCTTGCTATGGATTGGGGGCATGCTCAAACGCATTTATACGCCCACTATCACCCTGCAACACAATTCTCCTGTAATGATGCCCCTCAATCCCTTTCAGATTATTCAGAATCATCTTAATGCAGCGGCGGCAGTTTGGATTGAGTGTATGGTGCCGGAACCTGACATCTTCTCAAGGATCTTTGCTTCTGCCTTTCAGTGGGGGAGAGTCATTGTCCCATCTGGTGTGCTCTCGCCTAAACCCAGGGCTCGTTCCAATGCTATGAATTGGGATCTACCGGAAGAATCTCCTGGCCTCAAGGCGCTTCCACAGCTCGTCTCAGCGGATGAGGAGACTCAGATGATGCTTTCATCAGACCAGTCTACTGCGCTCCAGGTGCTGGCGTCTTCCTCTGTGTTCAGTACTCATCAACATAGAAACATATTAGTGCCACTGGACACAACCACTGTTAGACGAAGCAACAGATCCAACAAGTACGATGGTTTCAAAATCAACCATGCTCCGGAAGCAAGGCGTTCAAAATCAAGGGTGAAACCTAGAGACATTCCTTTTGTCAATGTTGTTTCTTTGGCTGCTGCTCCTGTGTAGGTTCCCATTGCAGATTGCCCCCAGCCAATGTCGATCGAGGATCTTCAACAGATGGGGCGCAGTTGTGGAATTCGTCCGGAAGCCATCTCCCGTGACAAGCTGCTGGATGATCAGAGCTCGTCCGGGGAAGCTGAGCACTGAAGGCTACCCGACTGATGAATAAATCATGGAATGTGCTCTCGTGGAACATCAGAGGCATAAACTCTGATGACAAACTTTTGGCTGTTAGGAATGCGATTTATACTAGCGGTTGTTCTGTGATATGTATCCAGGAAACTAAACGTGAATCCTTCGATCCTGCTTTTATTAAGACTTTCTGCCCTAAGCGCTTCGATAAATTTGTTTTTGCACCGTCAGTGGGGGCTTCTGGGGGCCTCATCGTTATCTGGAATAGTGCTATTTTTACTGGTACATCTTGGTTTGTGGATTCTTTTGCCATTGGGATCTCTTTCGTGGCCACGCAGTCACATGATTCGTGGAATCTAATCAATGTTTATGGCCCCTGTTCTGGTCAACGCAGACTAGACTTTACAAACTGGCTTTTTGAGCTTAATATCCCTGTTGATGACAATTGGTTAATTCTGGGTGACTTTAACTTTATTCGCTCCACGAATAACAGAAACAAGTCAGGTGGCAATGCTGTGGACATGCTACTATTCAATGAGATCATCCGCGCACAATCACTAATGGAACTACCAGTTAAAGGCCGTGCATACACATGGAGTAACATGCAAGATGATCCTCTGCTTGAACAATTAGATTGGTTTTTCACGTCGTCTGATTGGACCACCAAATACCCTAACACAATGGTCTTGCCCCTGGGGAAGCCAGTGTCTGACCACATTCCTTGTGTGGTCACGATTGAATCAAGCATCCCACGGTCCAAGCTTTTTCAGTTTGAAAATTTTTGGACAGATCATGAGGGGTTCATGGAGGTTGTTGCTGGTTCATGGTCTAAACCATGTCACGCACCCAATGCGGCGGCGCGAATTTGCAAAAAGCTCAAGATTCTGAGATATGATCTCAAGCGTTGGAGTAAGGGTGTCTCCAAACTTAAAATTCTGATTCAAATCAGTAATGAGACTCTAACAAACATGGATGCACTTGAGGATAAACGACCCCTATATGTTCAGGAATCAAACTTCAGGAAGATACTGAAAACCCATCTACAGGCCTTGCTCAAATACCAAAATGAGTACTGGCGAAAGAGGTGTACGATCAGGTACTTTCGTTTTGCCGATGAAAACACAAAACTCTTTCAGTCTTTGGCCACAGAGAGGTACAGACACAATACTATTGCCATGCTCAGAGTTGGGGAAGTCGATATACATGACCATGTTGGCAAGGAGGGGGTACTGTTCAATACATACAGAGACCGTTTGGGATTTTCTAAACCTACCAACATGAAATTTGATCTTTCTAGGATCATTCGCAGGATTGATGGACTGGACCAGCTGAGCGCGCCATTCTCTAATGATGAAATAGATGCTGTGGTTAAGGAAATGCCAAATGACAGAGCACCTGGCCCGGATGGGTTTAATGGCTGTTTCCTTAAGAAATGCTGGCAAATTATCAAGACAGATTTCTATGATCTCTGTCACGCATTTCATGCAGGTGGTCTGGATATCACTAGCATAAGTGAGGGTTACATCACCTTGATTCCCAAAAATTCCTCTCCGGAGACGGCTAATGACTTCAGACCAATCACCTTACTCAACTGTTGTCTAAAAGTCATTACAAAGATCCTGGCGAACCGACTGCAGAAAGTGATCCTAAAAATTATTCACAGGAATCAGTATGGATTTATCAAAGGTAGGACCATCCAGGATTGCCTGGCGTGGTCGTACGAATACATTCATCAGTGCCACTCATCTGGAAGAGAGATCATATTGCTCAAACTAGACTTTGCTAAGGCCTTTGACACGATCGAGCATGCCCCCATGCTGGAAATCATGAAGCACATGGGCTTTGATGATAGGTGGCTGGGCTGGATGAAACTGATTTTTGGCTCGGGAGTTTCATCCGTCCTCTTGAATGGCGTTCCTGGCCGGAAATTCAAATGCAAATGTGGAGTACGACAGGGTGACCCTCTCTCGCCACTAAACTTTGTTCTTGCTGTTGATCTGCTACAAGCTGCGATCAATGATGCTTATGCTCAGGGATTGCTAGAGCTACCCATTCCACGTGAAAATGTAGGTGACTTCCCGGTGGTGCAGTATGCTGACGACACGATCTTGGTTATGCAAGCTTGTCCTACACAGGCAATCCGTATGAAACTTATCTTGGAGGATTATGCGGCTTCGGTAGGGCTCAAAATTAACTTCCATAAATCGACCCTCATACCCATCAATGTTGATCATCAGCGTGCCGGGGGGTTGGCGGAAGTGTTTGGTTGCTCGGTTGGTTCCCTGCCGTTTACATACCTTGGTCTTCCCATGGGGACAACGAGACCGACGGTTCTTGATCTCATGCCATTAGTCCATTCGGTTGAGAGGAAAACCTCCACTGCCCTAACACTGATGTCGTCAGGGGCCAAACTAACGTTGGTCAATTTGGTGGTCACCTCCATGTTGATATATGCAATGTGTACGATCAAGCTACACCCAAAAATAGTTGAACATCTGGACAAACTCCGCCGCTATTGTCTATGGGCAAAAAATTCTGATGATGGGATCAAATCCAACTCCCTTGCTGCATGGGAGCTTGTCTGTCGACCGAAACGGTGTGGTGGCCTTGGTGTTATTAATGTCAGAATACAAAATACCGCGCTTCTCCTTAAATACCTGTTCAAATTCTACAATCGTAAAGATGTACCCTGGGTTCAGCTGATCTGGGAAACGCACTACCCAAACAAGGTGCCGCACACCGCCGAGCCAGTGGGTTCCTTCTGGTGGAAAGATGTAATGCAGCTCAGTGGAATCTTCCGTGGGATCACCAGGGTAGTCCCCGGAGATGGTCGTACCTCACTTTTCTGGAAGGATGTCTGGTTGGGAGACCCAGCCTCCACATTAATGGATACGCATCCGCGGGCATTCTCATATGCCCTAAATGAGGATGATTCTGTTGCCAAGATCCTCAAATCCACTGATCCTGCCTCGATCTTCAGTCTGCCTCTTTCGATCCAGGCCAGGGAAGAGATCAGAGAGATACAGCAAAGGTCCGCACACGTCGGTCTGGACAGTGGATCGGTTGATACTTGGGTCTGTGACCTGGGACGATACTCGTCTAAGAAATACTATATCCACTGCTTCAGACAGGTTATGGCTGATGAGGCCTTTGGATGGCTATGGAAAGCCAAATGCCCGATCAAGTTCAAGATGTTTGGGTGGCTGCTTATGGTAGATCGGTTGAACACCAGGAATATGCTGAAGCGACGGCACTATAATGTGGATGGGGGCGACTATACTTGCATGCTCTGCCAAAACCCACCCGGGGAAACCGTGGAACATCTCTTCTTCACGTGCCCTTTTGCCCAACAATGCTGGAGTAGGATTGGTCTGATGTGGCCAGGGGGGACCAACAGGCTTGCCATTTTGCATGGTGGTAGAGAAGACTGGCGTCGGCCGCTTTTCATGGACATCTTCTTGCTTGCTGCTTGGAGCCTGTGGATGGAAAGGAACAACCAACATTTCAGGAGGATCCCGCATTCGTTTGGGGCATGGTTAGCTAGATTTAAACATTTGCTGGGTTTGGTGACCCACAACTGTCCGGAGAAGGTTCATCCTTTCCTCTCTGATTTCATTGTTAGTTTGGGCAGCTAGCTTTGTATCAATCATGGCCGGGGGGGGGGGCCTAAAACCCCTTTGTAACACAAATGTAACTATTCTGTTGTGAGTAATACAAAGTCAGTGGGAGCCTCTCCCACTGTCACCAATTCCTCAAAAAAAACACCCCGGACAGTGCCGAAGACAACCACCTCCAGCAAGATTCAGCACAGGAGGATAGAGAAGCCAGCCCTCAAGAGAGAGCGGCAGACAAAGAGGTCGAGGACGATAATTATATGCCTCCCTCCGAAGACGAGGCAAGCCTCGACGATGACGAATTTGTCGTGCCGGAGGATCCCTTCAAACAAGAGCGTTTCAAACGCAGTCTTATGGCCACGACGAGCAGCCTCAAGAAAAAACAGCAACAGCTTAGAGCTGATCAAGATTTCCTAGCCGACAGATGGACTGAAGTCCTTGCGGCCGAAGAGTATGAACTCGAACGCCCCTCCAAGAGCTACCCAAAGCGCAGGTTGCTACCCCAATTAGAGGAGGAAGCACCTAAACCTACATCACCAACGCATGAGGCGGCCGACCGGCCACCCCATGGCCGCGACAGAGAGGCCTCTCGGCCCTCCACTCAAGCCACACCCCGACGCCGCTCAAAAACTACCAAGGCATGGGAAAATGCGCCAGACCTTTGAGATATATTGGAGGACAAGGCAAGGCAAACAAGATCGATCTACGGATGACGTGGGCGCCCCACGGCACGAGACGGTACTCGTCACGCCGGATACAGTAAACCCGACCGGGCTGAACATAGTAGACAAAGCTCGTTTGAGCTGCATCGTGATGTAGCCCAATACAGGGGCGCCGCACACCCACTATGCTTCACAGATGAAGTAATGGATCATCAAATCCCCAAGGGTTTCAAACCCGTGAACATCGAATCATACGATGGCACAACAGATCCTGCAGTATGGATCGAGGACTATCTCCTTCATATCCACATGGCCCGCGGTGATGACCTACACGCCATCAAATACCTCCCACTCAAGCTTAAAGGACCAGCCCGGCATTGGCTTAACAGCTTGCTAGCAGAATCAATTGGTTGTTGGGAGGACCTGGAAGCCGCATTCCTCGACAATTTCCAGGGCACTTATGTGCGACCACCAGACGCCGATGACCTAAGCCACATAATTCAGCAGCCAGAGGAATCGGCCAGACAATTCTGGACACGGTTCCTAACCAAGAAAAATCAAATCGTCGACTGTCCGGACGCAGAGGCCCTAGCAGCCTTCAAGCAGAACACCCACGATGAGTGGCTTGCACGACACCTAGGACAGGAAAAGCCGAAATCTATGGCAGCCCTCACAACACTTATGACCCGCTTTTGCGCTGGAGAAGACAGCTGGCTAGCTCGCAGCAATAACATGA
Source organism: Triticum aestivum (assembly GCF_018294505.1). Classification (NCBI taxonomy): domain Eukaryota; kingdom Viridiplantae; phylum Streptophyta; class Magnoliopsida; order Poales; family Poaceae; genus Triticum; species Triticum aestivum. The sequence goes on from NC_057794.1 coordinate 532,768,363, forward strand.
CCAAGAGCCCTGGTAATTCGGGTACCAAGGACAGTAGTGGCAGGTCGCGTCGCAACAAGCAAAAGCGCTGCATTAACGGCGACAATGCTGAGGATACTGTAGTTAATGCCGGATTCAAAGGCTCTAAACCCAGTCAGCGGAAAAAGCCATTTAAAAAAAATACTCCGGGCCCGTCCAGTTTGGAACGAATACTCGACTGCTCATGCCAGATACATGGCACCCCCAAAAAACCAGCCAATCACACCAACAGGGATTGTTAGGTGTTCAAGCAGGCAGGCAAGTTAAATGCCGAAAGCAAAGACAAGGGGTTGCATAGCGATGACGAGGAGGAGCCCCGACCGACGAACAACAGTGGACAGAAAGGTTTTCCCCCACAAGTGCGGACGGTGAACATGATATACGCAACCCATGTCCCCAAGAGGGAGCGAAAGCGTGTGCTAAGGGACATATACGCGATGGAGCCAGTCGCCCCAAAGTTCAACCCATGGTCTTCCTGCCCGATCACTTTTGATCGAAGGGACCACCCCACTAGCATCCGTCATGGCGGATTCGCCACATTGGTTCTAGACCCAATTATTGACGGATTTCACCTCACTAGAGTCCTTATGGACGGCGGCAGCAGCCTGAACCCGCTTTATCAGGATACAGTGCGGAAAATGGGCATCGATCCCTCGAGGATTAAACCCACCAGAACGACCTTTAAAGGCGTCATACCAGGTGTAGAAGCCAACTGTACAGGCTCAGTTACACTTGAAGTGGTCTTCGGATCTCCGGATAATTTCTGAAGCGAGGAGTTAATCTTCGACATAGTCCCGTTCTGCAGTGGCTATCACGCACTGCTCGGGCGAACCGCATTTGCCAAGTTCAATGCGGTGCCGCACTACGCATACCTCAAGCTCAAGATGCCAGGCCCTCGAGGCGTCATCACGGTCAATGGAAACACCGAACGCTCTCTCCGAACAGAGGAGCATACGACGACTATCGCAGCGGAAGTACAAAGCAACCTCTCAAGGCAATTCTCCAGTCCGGCCATTAAACGTTCGGACACCGTCAAGCGCGCCCGGAGTAACCTATAACAAGACCGCCTGGCACGTTCCGAGCAAGCGTAGCAATGCGGCCCCAACCCCAGCCCTCGCGAACTTGTGAAACCAGTGTTGCACGTACATAACTACGCTCTAGAAATACTATGGGCACAGGGGGAGGGGCACCATCACGGCACGCCCGAAACACGGCTTAAACCGCACTAGGGGCTGCCGATTTCTTAATTTTCTCTTATTTTCAGGACTCCATTCTTCGGAAGGCTTGTCCGGCAGTACAATTTCCGCACAAACGATACAACCAGGGAAGCAGAAAGCTACGCCGCACTACGGAACTCTAAGGTGGTCTCTATAATGAGCAGCATACCTGTTTCGCTAACATTCCGTAGCTCGCCCCTGGAAAGGACATATTTGATAGTCCCATCTTTTGCTTATCGCACTATTTGTATCGTTCTGCTTTGATCGCAGCTTTTTTAAATAAACAATGCATAGCTTCCGTCTATTATTGCATTACCTCTTTTTTACGAATATATGTTCATTAATGACATGTTGCACCCGTACACTTTGGTACGGCCAATACGCCAGGGGCTTAAGTACCCCACAACATGGTCTGAGAAGTCCGAACACTTTCACAAGTGCGGCACGCCGAACTTATAGCATTATATGCATCGGCTCCGAATCATGTCTTGGGTCAATAGTTGGGTTTGCCCGGCTCCTATGTTTTGGTACCTTACGTTCCGTTATATCAGCTAAGGTAGCACTAGGAGACTACTGTGATTGTGCCCCAGTTGAGCTGGGCTAAGCACCTCAGTAGAGAAAGCTAAAACTGACCGTCATGATGAGGCGAGAGCTGGTCGCTGTTCGAGAGGTTTTCGAGTCCCTAAAGACTTATGCCGCTTTGTCGGAGTAAATAGCCATGGGTAGCCTAGCCGGCTTCCCCTGGCCCTTCTAAAAAAATTACGAGCCCGTCCGACTCTCAGGAATCCAAGACGTGGGGCCGCCTTCCCCTTGCTGGCTGTCACCCAGGCCAGCTCGAAGAAGGCGGCCCGACTTTTCCCCTCATGAAGAAAACCATGGGAGGCCGACTCGAAGAAGCCAGCTCCAAGATGCCGACTCCAAGAAGCCGGCCATGAGGAAGCCGACTCCCATAAAGCGGTCGAGACCGTACCCTCAAAGTTTGCATCCACCTAGCAGCGATGAGACGGGGCGTGGCTACAGTAAAGCCTGCCACCCTCGAATCCCGGAGCACGCCTGGCACAGTGCGCTGTACGGAGTGGCCATGACCCGTCCGGTGCGGCACTGTTGCCATGTTGACCCTGATGTCATCCACGACGGGCTACCAGTACGGCCCACGGGCGGTGGGCCCCTTCGGGCAGAGAGACACCCGAAGGCGGCCTGGCTTCCCCCAGTCGGCCCGAGACGGGGCCGGCTCACCGCAGCCGGCTCGTTTCCCCCCTCGAAGAAGACGTCCCATTAAGGAGACAAGACGCGGTAAGGCTACGGTGATCGCCCGCCGGACGGCGGCACTGTAGCCATGCTTACCTCGACGAAGCCCTCGTCATCAGGATGAGGCAACAGTAACCAGCCATCGACGAGACCCTTGGCAGTGGGGCCTGCCTGTTGCCAAGGAGTTGGTAGCCGGCGGGACCCACCAGCCGGCGGGCCCCAGCAGTCGGCGCAGAAGCCGGCGAGCGCGGTCACAGACGGCTGGGCCCCGCGCCCAGTCGGATTACCATTGTACCCCCGGGGGGTAGGCCTATATAAACCCCCCGGGGCACCCATGCAAAGGGTTCGACCCTCAGCTAGATTTAGACACACACGAGGAGGAGAAGCAAGCCAGCCGTGCCCTTCTTCCCCCTCCCATCGAACAGCTCAAGGAACATTGTGTAGCTACTTGCTCATCTAGTGATCATGCGGAGACCCCGCAGAGCAGAAGTAGGGGTGTTATCTCCACAGAGATCCCTGAAGCTGGGTAAGATCCGCCGGCGTGCATGTCTTCGCCTTATCCCGTTTCCAGGCACCGGCGATGTCTTACTGGCTCCCACCAAGATAAGCCACCCGTTGGCATATGTCGCACCTACCACCCGACATTTGGCGCCCGTCGTGGGGCCAGGTGCACCATCGTCCGGAGACCTGTTCTGGACGGGAACCCTCTTCCTCCCCAGCGAGCGTAGCCAGCCCGGCACGCCCGATGACGCTTCCCACGACGCGCTGCAAGGCGTCACCAGCATCCGCGCGGTAAGCAGCCTCGCCGATCTCCCCGACGAAACCCTCATCTCCGACGAGCTCGCCTCCGATGCGGGCACCGACCACCTCGCCAACCTTCTCGGTCAGCTCCATGTCTCCAGCGAGCCCGCTGCGGACCTGGAGTCGGTTGGCTCCACCGACCCGATGCCTGTCGACTCTGACATGGCCTCCTACGACACCTTCCCCACCAACGTCACGATCTACAACGACCCGCTTCCTCGAGCCGACGGCTGCAATGCTGTCACCACCGAAGTGATGGTTGTTGGCCACGGCGGCCCGGCCGACGAGAGCGCCCACGGCTTGTCCGCCCCCCTCCCGGCCAATGCCGACGACGAAGCACTGGAGGCATGCCGCCTCGCCCTCCTCGCAGAGGGCCGGAGGCTGGCCTCCGTGAGACGCCTCACTGAGGCCTATCAGCGCGAAGCTGACAGCGCCGCCTTCGGCACGCCGGCCCCGAGCGGGCCAAGCCGGGCCGGCCTTGTCAAGCAACGCGGCGCCGTCATCACCGACATGCTGGGAGTCGACCGCCTGGTCTATGCCACTCCGCTCGAGAACTTGCGTGCCGCCCAGGCGGCCGTAGACGAGTTGGACGGCTTGGAGGCCGAAGACCTCCCCCACATGACCCGGCGCATCCAGCAACTGATTGACGCAGCCACGCAGCAACATGAAACAGACGCCCGTGCGGGAAGCCCTCCCCCGCGCCGGGATCACGGCGCGACATCCCGGACGCCGACTACAAGCAACACCCGCGCGCGGCACGAGAAAGAGCCGACTGCTAGCCAAAGCCGGACCTGAATCTCCATCGAGCGAGACGCGGACAGCCATCCCCGAGCCATGGAATGGCGGGGCAACCCGCTTTCGCCTTGACCCCGTGGAGAGAGATATCCCACCCCGCCGCCAGTGGCGCACCCGACTCTCAGCGGCCGACTAGGTCGCCGCGAAGGAGTCGGCGAGAACGACGCCCGCCATCGGATCGACCGCCTGGCGCGATCCCTGGTATTGGAAGAAGAAGACGATGTCGGCCCGCCTTGTTTCGGCCCCCGCATCCGCGACGAGCCTTTCCCCAAAGGGTTCTCGCTCCCAAGAGACACACCCAAGTACAACGGCTCCGTGAAGCCAGAAGATTGGCTAATCGACTACTCCACGGCGGTCAGCATAACCAACGGCAACCGGCGCGTTGCCATGAAGTACGTGCCCCTCATGCTGCAAGGCACGGCGCGAACCTGGCTCAACAACCTCAAGCCTCTCAGCATCAACAGCTGGCTAGATTTCACCGAAGCTTTCATCCGCAACTTCACCAGCACCTACAAGCGGGCTCCCAAGCCCAGACAGCTCTCCTTGTGCGTACAAGGCCCCGCCGAGTCCACTCGCGACTACCTCACGCGTTGGGCTGAGCTCCGGAATTCTTGCGAGGGGGTGCACGAGGTGCAAGCCATCGAGTACTTAACAGCCGGGTGCCGAGAAGGTACCCTCCTCAAGCACAAGCTTCTCTGCGACGAGCCGGCTACCCCCGATGAGCTTCTGGACATAGCGGACAAATATGCGACCGCTGACTCCTCAATGAAGACCGAGCTTCGGGTAGACGCGTCCGGAAAGGTACTCAACCCGGCGCCCAAGACGCCGGCTGGGGATTCCGGCCGACGCCCCCACTTGAACGACCACAAGCGCAAGGGCCCCACGCCTCCTCCCGCCAGTCGGCAGGTGGCCACAGTTGAAGACGTGCCGCCTAAAGGGCGGCCCGCGCCCAAGAAACCCAAGGGCGGCCGGCCGACTTGGCAGCCGGCTTTCTCCTACGAGCAAACTCTCGACGCCCCGTGCAAGTTCCACAGCGGCGCGAAGCCGTCCAACCACACAACCTGGAAGTGCCATTGGCTCACCCGAATCTCCAAAGGCGAGGGGCTCACGCCGCCTCTGCCTGCCGGCCCGCCGCCTCCGCCTCCGTCGCCTCTGGCAGCTCGGCCCGCGGTCGGAGCCGTGCATGACGAGTTCCCTGACGAGCAAGCAACCTACGTCATCTTTACAAGCCAGCCCGAAGACCAGCGCAGCAAACGCCGAGAGCGCCAGGAAGTTAGCGTGGTCGCTGCCGACCCTGCCAGACACATGCATTGGTCAGAAAAGCCCATCAGCTGGAGCCGGGCCGACCATCCAGAGGTGATGCCGTCTCCCGGCTCTTATGCGCTGGTCCTGGAAGGCACCCTCGCGACAGACAGACGCGCTGCCCGCTTCTCCCGCGTGCTGATAGACGGCAGGAGCAGCATCAACATCCTGTACCGCGATACCCTGGAGAAGCTAAATGTCAAGACAAAGCAGCTCATGCCAACTCGAACAGTGTTCCATGGCATTGTACCCGGTCTGTCCTGTGCCCCCATTGGCATAATCAAGATTGATGTACTTTTTGGGGACAAGGAGCATTTCCGCCGGGAAGCGATCTGGTTTGAAGTGGTGGACCTGGAGAGCCCTTACCATGCATTGCTTGGCCGACCTGCCTTGGCCAAATTCATGGCAGTTCCCCACTATGCATACCTCAAGATGAAGATACCAAGCACCAAAGGCATCATCACCGTAGCCGGCGATTACAAGAAGTCCTCTGAGTGCGCGGCAGCCAGCAGCCGGCTGGCCGAGTCCCTTGTGATTGCCGCGGAAAAGAAGATGTTGGACCGAGTCGTTGCCATAGCCGGCAAGCAGTCGGCCGTGTCCCCTGACCCCAAGGAGCACGACGCTCAAGGATTCTTCCAGCCGGCCAAGGAGACGAAGAAGATACCTCTTGACCCCGAGCATCCAGAGAGGTTTGCCGTCATCGGGGCAAACCTGAACAGCAAATAGGAAGGCGAGCTCGCCGATTTCCTCTGTGAGAATCGGGACATCTTTGCATGGTCCCCCAAGGACATGCCGGGTGTTCCGAGGAAATTCACCGAGCACAAACTACACGTCCGAGAAGACGCAAAGGCAGTCAAACAACCCCTTTGCCGACTGTCGGAGGAGAAACACAGGATTGTGGGAGAGGAAATAGCCCGGCTTCTGGCAGCCGGCTTCATTATGGAAGTTTTCTTTTCGGAATGGCTCGCCAACCCGGTCCTTGTGCTAAAGAAGAATAACAAGTGGCGCATGTGTATAGACTACACGAGCCTCAACAAGGCTTGCCCCAAAGATCCATTTGCCCTGCCAAGGATTGACCAAGTGATAGACTCCACGTCCGGATGCGAGCTGTTGAGTTTCTTGGATGCTTACTCAGGATATCACCAGATAATGCTAGATCCGGACGACCGCCTGAAGACCGCTTCATCACGCCATTTGGAGCCTTCTGCTACCTGACTATGACATTCGGCTTAAGAAATGCCGGTGCCACTTTTCAACGTTGCATGCAGAAGTGCCTCCTCAAGCAACTCGGCAGAAACGCTCACATCTACGTGGACGACATTGTGGTGAAGACGGAGAAGCGCGGCACTCTGCTGGGAGACCTCAAGGAAACGTTTGAGAACCTACGCCGGTTCCAAATCAAGCTCAACCCCGAGAAATGCGTGTTCGGAGTGCCAGCCGGCCAGCTCCTAGGCTTCCTGGTCTCCGAACGCGGCATTGAATGCAACCCGGTGAAGATCAAGGCCATCGAGAGAATGGCGATCCCCACCAAGCTTCGAGACATCCAAAAGTTCACCGGGTGCTTGGCCTCCTTGAACCGCTTCATCAGCCGGCTTGGAGAGAAAGCTCTCCCCCTCTATCGCCTCATGAAGAAGAGCACTCACTTCGAGTGGAACGACCAGGCCGACCAAGCTTTTCACGAGCTGAAGAAGATGCTGGCCAAGCCGCCTGTCCTCGCGGCGCCGACTGAGAAAGAGCCCATGCTCCTTTACATTGCCGCAACCAAGCGGGTGGTCAGCACCGTCATCGTAGTCCAACGCCCAGAAGAAGGCCGAGCCCAGCCGGTCCAAAGGCCGGTGTATTATTTGAGCGAGGTGTTGTCCGCCTCAAAGCAGAACTACCCGCACTACCAGAAGATGTGTTACAGCATGTACTTCACCGCCAAGAAGCTGAAGCCCTACTTTCAAGAGCACCCCATCACGGTCGTATGCACCGCCCCGCTGGCCGAGATCATAGGCAGCCGGGATGCATCCGGCCGGGTGGCGGAATGGGCCATCGAGCTGGCCCCTTACACGATCTTCTACCAACCCCGCACCGCCATCAAGTCCCAAGCACTGGAGGACTTCCTCGTCGACTGGGCCGAGACCCAGTACCTGCCGCCGGCTCCTGACTCCACCCATTGGCGCATGCACTTTGACGGGTCCAAGATGCGCACCAGCTTGGGAGCCGGCATCGTCCTTACCTCTCCCAAGGGCGACAAGCTCAGATACACGCTGCAAATTCACTTTGCCGCCTCCAACAACGTGGCCGAGTACGAGGCGCTCATACACGGGCTCCGGCTTGCCAAAGAACTCGGCATTCGCCGGATCCTATGCTATGGCGACTCGGACTTGGTGGTCCAGCAATCATCCGGCGACTGGGATGCCAAGGACGCAAACATGGCGAGCTACCGCTTCCTGGTTCAACAACTCAGTGGATACTTTGAAGGATGCGAGTTCCTCCACGTATCGCGAGCCGACAATGAGCCAGCCGATGCCCTGGCTCGAATAGGCTCCACTCGGCAAGCAATTCCAACCGGCGTCGCTCTACAACGCCTCCTCAAGCCGTCCATCAAGCCGTCTCCAGAATCCGACTCCATCTTCGTGCCGCCTGACCCCGATGCGGCCGGGTCCAGCTCGAAGAACCTAGCAGGTGACCCCGAGACTCCCGCAGCCGGCCCGGGGACTTCGGCAGCCGGCTCGGGGACTGCCACACCCGGCTCGGGGACTGCGGTAGCCGGCCCGGGGACTGCACCAGCACAACAGCCAGCGACCGACTCCAGCATCTCACCACCCAGCCCGCCCACCCTGGTGGCGGTGGCCACTTTGGCAGTAGGAGAAGTCACGGCTCCATCATGGGCTCAGTCCATCCTCAACTTCCTAGTAAACCAAGATCTGCCGGCTGACAAAGCAGAGGCAAGACAAGTCCAACGTCGAGCCAGAGCATACACAATCGTCAACAGAGAACTTGTCAAGCGCAGTGTCACTGGAATCCTCCAACGGTGCGTTGAGCAAGAGAAGGGCATTGCAATCCTCAGAGACATTCACCAAGGAGAATGCGGCCACCATGCGGCCTCAAGATCACTCGTCGCCAAAGCCTTCTGCCATGGTTTCTTTTGGCCGACTGCCTTGGATGACGCCAAGGAATTAGTTAAATATTGCAAAGGGTGCCAACTTTTCAGCTCCAAGCAACACATGCCGGCTTCGGCACTCAAGACCATTCCCCTCACCTGGCCCTTCGCCGTTTGGGGACTGGACATGGTGGGCCCATTCAAGACGGCGCGCGGCGGCATGACGCATTTGCTCGTCGCCGTGGACAAATTCACCAAGTGGATTGAGGCAAAGCCGATCAAGAAGCTGAATGGGCCGACTGCTGTAACATTCATCACAGACATAACAACTCGGTATGGCGTGCCACACAGCATCACCACCGACAACGGCATGAATTTTGCCAAAGGAGCCTTGGCACGTTTCTGCGCAGCCCAAGGTATTAGGCTGGACTTAGCGTCCGCCGCCCACCCATAGTCAAACGGCCAGGTCGAGCGAGCCAACGGCCTCATCCTCTCCGGCATCAAGCCCCGACTGGTCGTACCTCTGGAGCGTTTAGCCCGCTGTTGGCTCGCTGAGCTGCTGGCTGTCCTATGGAGTCTGCGCACTACCCCAAACAAGTCAACCGGCTTCACCCCTTTCTTCCTTGTGTATGGTGCCGAGGCGGTCATCCCAACTAACATCGAGTTTGACTCGCCTCGAGTAACCATGTACACGGAAGCGAAGGCCAAGGAAGCACGAGAAGAGGGCGTCGACCTGCTGGAAGAAAGCCGGCTGTTAGCCCTCAGCCGGTCTGCCATCTACCAGCAGGGTTTGCGCCGCTATCACAGCCGGAAGGTCAGGCCAAGATCTTTCCAAGAGGGCGATCTTGTGCTCCGGCTGATCCAGCAAACAGCCGGCCAGCACAAACTCTCGGCCCCTTGGGAAGGCCCCTTCGTCATCAGCAGAGCTCTAGGCAACGACTCCTACTACCTGATCGACGCACAGAAGCCGGAGGCACGCAAGAGAGACGACTCCGGCAAGGAGTCGGAATGACCATGGAACGCCAACCTCCTTCGAAGATTTTACAGTTGAAACGCTGTATGTATCACGCGAACTTTTGTATTAAGTACGAGACAATAGGCCCCCCGAGGAGGGCTCGAGGACTGCCATCCCTTATTTATGAATGAAAAGCATCATGCTTATGACCTTGTCATTTCATTTACTTGTTGCGTCCGGCACCGGGTTCGACTAGTCGGCTCGGGGACTGGCCGACTGGAGTTATATTAGAAGTCCTACCCGCAGTCAGACAAGTAGTGTGCCGGCTCCCAAGCTTTCTCTTACCAAAAGTCGCAGTTCGAAGAACCGGTAGTCCGGCTGGCAAGAGTTAAAGGCAGGAACGGACGCCCACACGAAAAACGGCTAGGGACTAACGGACTAATATAACAAAAGCCGGTTTTTTCTCCCACCGCCGACTGGCTACCAGAGTAGCCGGCCGGCCGGTTTCCATTCACTTCACCTCACTTCAATCTAAGAAAGCTCAAGTACTTGCCTCCCCAAAGAGGGAAGGCGGTAAAGGAAAAGGCCTAAGGATAAAAAGCATACGCGAATGGAAACCGAACATGCACATAACAATATTTACATAAAAGACCTCCGAGAGGCCAGCATTCAACATAGTTTGGATACACCCCCAGTGGGTGGAACTGCGAAAATTTAATGAAGATTGTTCAAAAGACAACAAGCAGGAAAGATAAAGACGGCAGGTCAAGCTGGCGGAGCGACCGACGAGCCGGACTGGTTGGCGGATATGGTCGTGCTGGCTGAAGGAGCGGCCAGCTGGCGAACTTCGGCTTGGTCACCGCCTCCCGTAGAGGGCACGCTTCCACGCGCCTCGTTACTGGAGGCACGGTCGGCCTGAGGTCGGCCGGTTGTTCCACCAGTCGGCTCGACGTCTTCGCTGTCCTCCTCTTCGTCTTCCTCGCCCTCATCGCTGGAGGCAATCTCCTCCGCCGAGTCCTCGCCCACCGCCGGGTTCAGCCCGAACCACTCCTCCGGCTGAGCAACACCATCATCATCGATTTCGGGTGCGAAAACGCTGATGTCGGTGCACTCGGTGATCGTCGAAGCTCGCTGGGCGATAGCCGGCCTCACCTCCTCCAGCTCCGCGTCGGCCTCCATCCGCCAAGTGCGCAGCTGGTCCAGGTTTAGCCCTGGGTACCAAGCCCGAACGAACTCCAATGCCCGCCCGGCTCCGAGGCGGGCCACCGACGCCTTCCAAGCCTCAAAGTGACCGACTGCGACCTCTAGCCAGTCGGCCGTTCGGCTTGGGGTGCGGGGCATCGTCTCGCCGGGCCAGAGGGCAGCCAACACTTGTGCCCCGGCACGTTGGAGCCCGCGAAGCATCCGATGAGCCGGCTGCAACCGCGCCTGGACAACCAAGAGCTGCTCCTCAAGCGTCCGGTTCGCATCCGGCGCGATGTTGGCCCCCGCCTGACGGCGCGCCTCGCGATGGGCCTCAATGCTTTGGGCGGCGAAGGCAGAATAGCCGGGGAAGTAGTCTGCACCAAAAAACAAGCAGCAGCTCAAGTTAAGCCAAAAACCCAGGCGGCAAGGGGCAGGAGAGGGGCGAGGAAGGCGGCTTACCGTCAATCAAATCGTCGATCCGGCTGAAGCCTTCATCCAGGGCTCGCCGAGTCTCAGCCCAGCTCGCCGCCTCGGTCTCATACTCTACCTTCAGGGCGGCTTCGCTATCCTGCGCCGCCTGCAGGGCCGCCTTGTGGCTCTTCTCCTGCTCGGCCAGCCTCTTGGCCAGGCGATCACGCTCCTGGACCAAGGTAGCGTACTCGGCATCCTTGGTATGAAGGGCGGCCTTCGCCTCGCCGAGCTCCTTCCTCAAGTCGGCGTTGGCCCCTGAAGACAAAGAAAAAGAAAAACCAATAAGGAAAGAGTCGTCAAGAAAGATCCGACCCGACTGCTCAGCAGTCGGCGTGAATCTCGGGGACTACACCCAGTGGGTGCGCTGATGCGCCCCCATAGGAGACAGACAAGATCGAATACTTACTTTGGCTGTCGGCCAGGTCGTCGGTCCTCCGGCTCAACTCCCGAGCCTGGGAGTTGAAGGCGGCAGCACGGAGGTTGGGATATTCCTGGAAATTCAGACAAGAGGCAAAAATAAGGTGGCCGTCAAGAAAGATCCGACCCGACTGCGCAGCAGTCGGCCCGAATCTCGGGGACTACACCCAGTGGGTGCGCTAACGCGCCCCCATGGAAGAAATTAAGAGAGCAAAGCAGCCAAGAACAAAGGACTCACCCGGATGGTGGCTCGTGTCGACAAGAACTCCTGGGTGAACTGTTGCAGCAGGGCGGCCTGAGCTTGCAGCCGACTTCGGACCCCTTGAGCCGCCACATTCAGCTTGCCAGTCCCCCGCTAGGAGTCCACTCGGATGTGGCAGTGCTGGCCGCCTCCAGATCTTCCGCCGACTGGCCTGCGCCCGCGACTCGGCGCAACCCCGGCGGAGCGGCGCCTCCCCCTGCGTGCCGGCCCGTCGCCGGCTGCACCTCGAGGCCGGCTCTGTTCTCCGGCTCACCCCCGGTCGGCCCCTCTGGCACCGCTGACAATTGGCCGCCTTGGCCCGCTCCGGCTGGCGCTGCTGATGGCGCTTTCCTCGCAAAGGCCACAGGGTCCTCCCCCTTTCCATCAGTGGCGGGTCTTGGACGATCTCCTCCGCCAAGGGCAATGGGGTGTCGGGGGCCACGGCTCGGAGGGGAATGGCGAGCAGCGAAGGCTGGTTGTGCGAACCCTCCACCTCCGGCTCCGCGGTCGCCGCCTCCGTCTGGGCCTTGGCTGCCGCGTCGGCCTGCTCCCTCGCCGCCTGGGTGGCCGCTTTCTCTGCCGCCTCGCGCTCCTCCCGCGCTTCACGTGCGTTCCGCTCTGTGGCCTCCCTGAGGTCGGCGCGGGGGTCCACGCGGCGGGAGCTTGAAGAACCTCCGGCCGGCACAACTACGGAGCCGCCCGGACCATGCTCAAGGGAAAGCGGCGCCCTGTCTAGCAAGCGGAAGAAATTAAGAAGAAGGCTCGAACAAGAAGAGAATGATGTAGAGCATGCGGCAAGGCAATTGACGACTTACGCCGAGACCGCCTGAGGCTGCTTCACTGCCTTGCGGAAGCGGGCCACTTTCGTGGCCGCCTCGTCTCGCCTGGTCGCCGCGGTGGAGGCTTTGGACTTCTTCGGCCGACTGCCGAAGAGGCCTGAAGCGGCCCGGCGCTTCTGTGCACCGCCGCCGGCAGCCGGCGCGATGGACGAGCCCATGCCCTGATGGTCGGCCGCCGGCTGGCGACGCGGGGCGACTTCGGCTTCGAAATCATCCGGCCAGTCCTCGAAGCTGGCGGTGTGCCTTGTGCCCTCGGGCTCGGCGTCGTCCCCCACGACGGCGTCTTCCATGGCGGCCGCCCCCAAGTCCGGGTCGTCGACATCGTCCGCCGTGCGGTCGGGGGCGTACCGGCGTTCTATCCCCGCTGCCCCGGTCGTCGGCGGGAGAAGAGGGTTCTGCTAAGAAGAACCGACTGATCAGAAGCCGGCCGTCATAAAGCCGGCTACCAACAAAAAGAAGGAAGAAAAGAAAACTTACCATGGGCGGAGGGTTGGCGCAAGAATACGGCGTCTTGCCGTATCGCCAGTCTTCGGCGAGCTTGCAATTTGAGATGTAATTTACCATATACGATACCTCCGCGTGGGGCATCTCCCTGGTGCTCAGCCGGCTTGGGTCGAAGCGGCCACTCATCTGGCACATCATGTGGGGCCGGCTTTGGAGAGGAGATATCCGGCGCTCCACGAAGGCGGCCACCAAGTCGGCCCCATTCAGGTTTTCCGACTGGATCATCACCCGAAGCCGGGAGACGGTGGCGTTCCCGGCCTGAGACAGTGACCGGGACCGGAAACTCCATGAGGGCTGCCTCCCAGCCGGCGGGCCGGCTACGTAAGCCGGCAGGTTGACGTGATCCCCTTGCTCGGCGACGTTCTTCACGTAGAAGTATGACTTCTGCCAGATCTTCACCGACTGGATCAGGGGGATGGATGGGAACGGGTTGTTCTCGCCCGCCCTCCTCATGGCGATGAAGGCCCCACAGGGGGCGGGCACGCCTGCGACGACGGTGCCGAGCTTGCTCTGGAAGAACTCCCCCCAGAGCTCCAGTGTGGGGAGCAGCCCCAAGAAGCCTTCGCAGAGGGAGACGAATGTCGACAGCAGCATCACCACATTGGGCGTGAGGTGATGCGGCTGGAGGTTGTAGAACTCAAGGAAGGATCATAGAAATCCGCTCGCCGGAAGGCCGAAGCCGCGTAGGAAGTGCGAGCGGAAGACGACCCGCTCGCCCTCCTCCGGTGCCGGCGAGATCTCCGTCTCCGACGCCAGGCGGACCTGCACGAGGTTGGCGTCGGGCAGGCGCCGAGTCTGGCGGAGGAATGCAACATGGTCCTCGTGGACGTTGGAGCCGTCCCATGAGCTCGACAGCGCCATGGGAGCAAGACGATGTGGCGGCGCTGAGACGGGAGGTTGCGGCGGCAACGAGAGGAAGAGAGGAGGACGAGAAGGGGCGGAGCGAGAGAGAGCGTGCGAACCTCTGTCGCTCCCCCTCCTCCCCCTACTTATAGGCTCACGTGGCGGAACCATGGAGGCGCGGCGTGGGGAAGCGTGGGGATCGATCGTGCCCACTCCCCCATGTCCCGCGATTACTGTACCATGATGGCGGAATAAAACCGCCGCGGGAAGGCGAGCGGCCCATGTGGGCCACGGAAGATCCGCACTCGGACAGAGGCCTGCGAGTGGCTGGCCTGGGCCTGCGGCAACGTCCCGTCACGCGCGTGCGTTGGCAGGATTTCCTCGCCACGTGGTCCGCGTTCCCGCCTACGAGAACCAGAGCTCTCTGGAGTCGGCGTGCACAAGCAAAGCCGGCTCTTCAGGATAGGAACCTGACCAAGCTTCTCGTCCCTCTGTCCGCCTCGAAGCTCGATCAGCTTCGGGGACTACTGTCGGAGTAAATAGCCATGGGTAGCCTAGCTGGCTTCCCCTGGCCCTTCTGAAAAAATTACGAGCCCGTCCGGCTCTCAGGAATCCAAGACGTGGGGCCGCCTTCCCCTTGCTGGTTGTCACCCAGGCCAGCTCGAAGAAGGCGGCCCGACTTTTCCCCTCATGAAGAAAACCATGGGAGGCCGACTCGAAGAAGCCGACTCCAAGATGACGACTCCAAGAAGCCGGCCATGAGGAAGCCGACTCCCATAAAGCGGTCGAGACCGTACCCTCAAAGTTTGCATCCACCTAGCAGCGATGAGACGGGGCGTGGCTATAGTAAAGCCTGCCACCCCCGAATCCCAGAGCACGCCTGGCACAGTGCACCATACGGAGTGGCCATGACCTGTCCGGCGCGGCACTGTTGCCATGTTGACCCTGATGTCATCCACGACGGGCTACCAGTACGGCCCACGGGTGGTGGGCCCCTTTGGGCAGAGAGACACCCGAAGGCGGCCTGGCTTCCCCCAGTCGGCCCGAGACGGGGCCGGCTCCCCGCAGCCGGCTCATTTCCCCCCTCGAAGAAGACGCCCCATTAAGGAGACAAGACGCGGTAAGGCTACGGTGATCGCCCGCCAGACGGCGGCACTGTAGCCACGCTTACCTCGACGAAGCCCTCGTCATCAGGATGAGGCAACAGTAACCAGCCATCGACGAGACCCTTGGCAGTGGGGCTTGCCTGTTGCCAAGGAGTTGGTAGCCGGTGGGACCCACCAGCCGGCGGGCCCCAGCAGTCGGCGCAGAAGCCGGCGAGCGCGGTCACAGACGGCTAGGCCCCGTGCCCAGTCGGATTACCATTGTACCCCCGGGGGGTAGGCCTATATAAACCCCCCGGGGCACCCATGCAAAGGGTTCGACCCTCAGCTAGATTTAGACACACACGAGGAGGAGAAGCAAGCCAGCCGTGCCCTTCTTCCCCCTCCCATCGAACAACTCAAGGAGCATTGTGTAGCTACTTGCTCATCTAGTGATCATGCGGAGACCCCGCAGAGCAGCAGTAGGGGTGTTATCTCCACGGAGAGCCCCGAAGCTGGGTAAGATCCGCCGGCGTGCATGTCTTCGCCTTATCCCGTTTCCAGGCATCGGCGATGTCTTACTGGATCCCACCAAGATAAGCCACCCGTTGGCATATGTCGCACCTACCACCCGACATGCTTAGAGCAAGGAGTCGGCTTTGTCCGGCCTAGGCGTGGATAGCGCCCCGAACTCGGTCTTCCGAACACTAGGGGCTTCACCAAAATTTAAAATTATAGAATTCTATGGCTAAGTGAGAGTGTTCAAGCATTATAGTCCGATTGCCTTGTTCGTTGTGTTGAGCGCCTCCCTTGAAGGACCGAAGAATGGGAAAAAGAGCGCTCATGTTTATCGCGAACACCCAAGCACTCGTGCCATGGGGGCAGAAGCCGACGACTCGCCATCTCTCAAATTTGATAAACGGCTGCACAGAAGGTAATATTTTAAATTCAAAAGCGTTGCTTAGCGCATATGAACAAGTTTTCAGCGTACATGATCACAAATGCGAGTTTACTCAAAAATTACATCTTTGGAGCATTCATCCGCTATAAGACGGGCACCCTTCAGGATGCCCTCATAATACGCTTCCGGGACGCGATACTCCTTGCCCGGCGGCGGCCCGTCCTTCACCAGCTTCTCTACATCCATCTTGCCCCAGTGCACTTTAGCATGGGCAAGCGCCCTACGGGCAGCTTCGATGCAGAAGGAGCGCTTGATTACTTCAAGCCGTGGACAGGCATCCACCAGCCGCCTCACCAGCCCGAAGTAGCTCCCAGGAAGAGCCTCTCGAGGCCACAACCGAACTATGAGGCCCTTTATGGCCTGTTCGGCAACCTTGTGGAGCTCGACCATTTGCTTCAGCTGGTCGCTCAAAGGCACCAGGTGTCCGGCCTTAGCATACCGAGACCAGAACACCTTCTCCGTCGAGCTCCCCTCTTCGGCTCGGTAGTAGGCGGCGGCATCCGACGCACTGCGGGGCAAATCTGCGAATGCTCCTAGAGAGCTCCGGACTCTGGTAAGTAACAAGTAATTCACTTTCACGTGCTTGCTTTGCATAATGAATGCCTTACCCGCCGCTATCTTCTTCATCGCTTCAATTTCTTCGAGGGCTTTCTAGGCTTCGGCCTTGGCAGACTTCACGCTTTTAAGGGCTGCCACAAGCTCGGACGCTTGCGTCTTTGAGTTAAGCTCCAAACTCTCGTGTTTTTTCATGAGAGCCTGGAGCTCTTTCTGCACCTCCTCCACTCGCGCCTCCTGCTTCCCCATCTCCGTGTGCTCCGTGGCCGCTCTGTTTTCGGCCTCGGACAACGCTTGCTTAAGGGTTGCCACCTCGGTCGTGGCCCCTATACTAGCACGTTGATCCTGTCATTTTTTGCAACCACATCTTCTGTATATACTTGCGCAAGGTATTACTTACCTTCCTTCTCCTCGAGTTGCCTCTTGGCATGGCCAAGCTCGTTCTCGAATCGCGCAAGGTTTTGCTTCAGCGTATCCACCTCCGTAGTTAGTGCGGCGGAGGCCAGCAGCGAAGCCTGCATACGCATATTGAGTTGATTATGTTAGACTCCTGCGAATGTTATTAGATCCTCTATTCGGATTTTCTTTCCGAACGCCAAACAGAGCATCAAGGGCTACTGTCTATGTGGTAATATTTTTACATATTCTTTACTTACCTCAAAGCCTATTAGAAGGCTGGCACAGGCTTCAGTCAGTCCGCTCTTGGCGGACTGAACCTTCTGGATCACCACACTCATAATAGTGCGGTGCTCCTCGTCGATGGAGGCGCCGTTAAGCGTCTCCAGCAAATTGTCCGGTGCCTCCGGTTGGACGGAGGTCACCGGCTCGGTAGGCTCCCTCCTCTTGGAAGGAGGCCGCCTACTGGAGTCCGGAACCATTGAAGGTTCCGGCGCGGTGTCCGGCTCAAGGCCGGACTCGGAGCCCTTGGGGGTTTTATCCCCTTTGCGCCTGGAGTCTGGGCGGTCGCCTTGCGGCGCCTCCAGGACCACCTCCTCCTGGCTTGGAACCTGTTGGGATAGCACCTCGGTGTCGTCCATAGGGTGGGGGGAGGTAGCCATCGAAAGCGAATTCACATCCGACGAATCCAGGGAACCACTCGATGACACGTCGAGCCGGTCTTTGGGTGGACTTCATAAACATGTTTGACATAAGGAAAAGCTGTGCAATGGAGGAATACTATGAATCACTCTGATATCCGGACACTTACGATCTCGCCAGGGGCTTGGCCCTGTGCGGCCACTCCTCTTCGCCGTCGTCGGCATTGGTGGAGCCGTCCGGAGGAAGGGTTTTCCCCTTCTTGGACCCTTCGGCCTCCCCAGTTGGGGCGGCCTTCCTTTTCTTCTCTCCCCCCGCTGGAGGGGGAGAGGTCTCTTCTTCCTCCTCCTCGTCTTCACGGGAGGAGTGCGTCTTGGAGTCGTCGGATGACGAATCCGACACCCCCAGGTGCCGGGCACTCTTCCGTGTCCCTGTGGCCTTCTTCTTAGCGTTCTTCTCCGGCACCACATATGGTGCCGGAACCAGCAGCTTCGCCAAGCGAGTGTCCGCTGGGCCTTCGGGCAAAGGAGCCGGACAGTTGATCTGTCTGAATGTCTCCTGCCAATCCTGTCAAAGGTAAGGGAGCTTAAGATCCCGCATGGAGTCAAACTATGAAAAACTAATACCCTGTAAAAGGTAAAAACAGCTTACCGCACGAGCGCGATGCTGCGTGCTGAATCTGCTATCCTCGGTAGCGGATGTGGGGGCCTCGGCGCCCTTGAAAAGCACCTTCCAGGCATCTTCGTATGTCGTGTCGAAGAGCCTGCTCAGAGTTCGGTGCTGCGCCGGGTTGAATTCCCACAGGTTGAAAGCCCGTTGTTGACATGGGAGGATCCGGCGGATGAGCATCACCTGGACTACGTTGACAAGTTTGAGCTTCTTGTCCACTAGGGTTTGGACGCATGTTTGGAGTCTGGTCAGCTCTCCTTCTTTACCCCACAACAGGCCCGTCTCTTTTCAGGAGGTGAGCCACATAGGGGGTCCGGATCGGATCTCAGGGGCTGCGACCCATTTAGGGTCGCGTGGCTCGGTGATGTAAAACCACCCCGATTGCCACCCCTTTAGGGACTCCACGAAGGAGCCCTCGGGCCATAGGACGTTGGGCATCTTGCCCACCATGGCGCCTCCGCACTCCGCCTGGGTGCCGTGCACCACCTTCGGCTTGACGTTGAAAGTCTTGAGCCATAAGCCGAAATGGGGGCGGATGCAGAAGAAAGCCTCGCACACGACGATAAACGCCGAGATATTGAGGACAAAGTTCGGGGCCAGATCGTGGAAATCCAGGCCATAGTAGAACATGAGCCCCCGGACAAATGGGTGGAGAGGGAAGCCCAGTCTGCGGAGGAAATGGGGGAGGAACACCACCCTCTCATGGGGCCTAGGGGTGGGGATGAGCTGCCCCTCTTCGGGAAGCCGGTGCGCAATGTCGTTAGACAAGTATCCGACCTTCCTCAATTTTTTTATGTGTCCCTCCATGACGGAGGAGACCATCCACTTGCCTCCCGCTCCGGACATGGCTGGAGAAGGTTGAGGTGGGGTGTGCGGACTTGGGCGCTAGAGCTCGAGTGCGCGGAAATGGATAGGCAAAGGAGGAAGAAGGCGTGGATGAAAAGGCGGATCCTTATCCCCTTATATGGGCGGACGCGACTATGCGCCCCCACCAGCCTAGTAAAACTTGCTTATCTCCGAAGCGCCATAGTCAATGACGCGGTTGGGTTACCCACACCCGTATTGATGAGAATCCCGGAATAAGGGGACACGATCTCTGCTTTAACAAGATGTGCCAAGGAAACCGCCTCGCTAAAGCGCTGAGGTGGGACAGTAAAACGATTCGAATAAAGACTTGGCCGTGGTGTGATGTCACGCTACGGAATACGTCAGCAGATTAGATTTGTGTAAATATTATTCTCTCTATGGCAATATGTGGAAACTTATTTTGCAAAGCCGGACACTACCTTTGTGTTCAAAATCTTCTATGAAGTACTTGGAGGAGGAACCCGCCTTGCAATGCCGAAGACAATTTGCGCACCGGACTTGTCATCATTGAAGCCTGGTTCAGGGGCTACTGAGGGAGTCCTAGATTAGGGGGTGTCCGGATGGCCGGACTATACCTTCGGCCGGACTCCTGGACTATGAAGATACAAGATGGAAGACTTCGTCCCGTGTCTGGAAGGGACTTTCCCTGGCGTGGAAGGCAAGCTTGGCGATACGGATATGTAGATCTCCTACCATTGTAATCGACTCTGTGTAACCCTAGCTGTCGGTGTCAAAACCGGCGGATCTCGGGTAGGGGGTCCCGAACTGTGCGTCTAGGCCGGATGGTAACAGGAGGCAGGGAACACGATGTTTTACCCAGGTTCGGGCCCTCTTGATGGAGGTAAAACCCTACGTCCTGCTTGATTAATATTGATGATATGGGTAGTACAAGAGTAGATCTACCACGAGATCAAGGAGGCTAAACCCTAGAAGCTAGCCTACGGTATGATTGTTGTATACGGAGTTGATGTCCTACGGACTACAACCCTCCGGTTTATATAGACATCGGATAGGGTTAGGGTTACATAGAGTCGGTTACAATGGTAGGAGATCTTGAATATCTGCATCGCCAAGCTTGCCTTCCACGCCAAGGAAAGTCCCATCCGGACAAGGGACGAAGTCTTCAATCTTGTATCTTCATAGTCCAGGAGTCCGGATGAAGGTATAGTCCGGCTACCCGAACACCCCCTAATCCAGGACTCCCTCAGTAGCCCCTGAACCAGGCTTCAATGACGACGAGTCCGGCGCGCAAATTGTCTTCGGCATTGCAAGGCGGGTTCCTCCTCCAAGTCCTTCATAGAAGATTGTAAACACCAAGAGTAGTGTCCGGCTCTGCAAAATAAGCTTCCACATATTGCCATAGAGAGAATAATATTAACACAAATCAAATCTGCTGACGTATTCCGCAGTGCATCATCACACTACAGCCAAGTCCTTTACTCGAATCGTTTTCACTTTTCCACCTCAGCGTGCTTTGCGAGGCGGTTTCCTTGGTACATCTTGTCAAAGCAGAGATCGTGTGCCCCCCCCTTTTATGGGATTCTCATCAATACGGACATGGGTAACCCAATCGTGCCCGTTAGCATGTTTTCTCGATTAAAGGCGAGTCCCAAACGGTTACGGGGAGGGCTCCTGGTATTCAACCTCTTATAAAGAGACCAGGGCCTTACTCCTTTTCTCCAATCCCAAAACAAGTTCGCCCGTCGCCTCGAGTTCCAACACCCTAGGCTCCAGATTCCGGGTGCCTCAGACCTTCGACAATGTCCGGTTCCAACCTTCAAGGCCGATGGATGCCGGAGGAGGACATGCTAAAGTTGAGAGAGGCTAAGTTCTTGACCACCGAAATTTCGCACAGGTTGCCTGCTCAAAGGCAGGCTATCCCCAGTCCCCAGCCCGGTGAGAGCGTAGTGTTCGTGTCTCACTTCCTTCGGGGGTTAGGCTTACCGATGGATCCCTTTGTGAGGGGACTACTGTTTTATTACGGGCTGGAATTTCACGACTTAGCTCCGGAGTCCATCCTCCATATCTCCTCATTTATCGTTGTATGCGAAGCGTTCCTCCGTGTTACCCCTCACTTCGGATTATGGCTCAAGACTTTCAAAGTGGAGCCGAAGATGATCAAGGGACGGCACGCAAATGCGGAGGCGCTGTCATAAGCAAAAATGCTGATGCTCCATGGCCCGAGGGCTCTTTTAAAGAGGAGCTAGGCTTGTGGCAACGAGAGTGGTTTTATATCACTACCCCCCGGAGCACCAAGTGGGTGGCGCTTCCTGCCTTTCGCTCGGGTCCCCCACCACGGCTAGCGTCATGGGTTAACAGAGGGTTAGATTGGGGTTTTCCCAAAGACGTGCCCTTGTTACAGGGCTGAATTAAGGATCTCTTGGAAGGAGACCTCAGCTTGGTCAAGGTGACGCAGGTCATGCTGATTCGCCGAATATTGCCCGGCAAACGTCGCCCCCTTCGCCTGTGGGAGTTTAATCCAGAGGGACCGCGAGCTCTCCAGAACTTTATGGGCGCAACGCCCGCGGAGATGTATAGACTGTTCTTCGGATCACAAGAGATGTGTCCGGATTTAACCGAGGACGCAGGCCTAAGCTGCAATCGCCCGGATACTCAAGTAAGCAACCTTGTGCTCGGACCTTCTATCCGTATAATTGTCATAAACTTGCCCCTAAAAGAGCCATCCTTTTAAACAGGAGTGGATAGCGAAGGCAAAGCTGATCAGGTGTCCGGCTCCCCTTCCTGAAACCAGGCCGGATCCCGTGCTGGTCAGGATGCTGGAGATAATGCCTTTGGAGGGAGAGGACAAGGAAGCTATGGCCTCCTTGAAGGAGGCTGCTCCGAAGGGAGGAACCGACAATTCCTCCCCTAAGGGTAAGAAGAGAGCCGCCTCTGACGACCCAGAAACCATGGCCTTGAAGCGAGGGAGAAAATCCTCGTCAGAGGGTCCGATGCCGGGGAGTCCCTCGGCCGGACTACGCCCTCAAGGGGATCAGCTCTCCAGCGAGCCGTAAGTGGAGAAAGATTTTCCTTTTGAGGGATGAGGGAAATCCTTGATTTATTTCTGAGAAGATTAACCAAACCTTTACCTTGTAGCTCGGACCTCAGCCCTTCTCAGCAGAGCTCGTCTTCGGGGGATCTCCTTCCAGAGATGATGGAGAGTGTGACGCCTCCCCCTGCCGTGCCGCCTAGCGAGGCGGGCGATCCTGAGGTGTCGGTGCAGAGGGTTTCTCCGAATCCGGCAGGGGCGGAAGGTAGCTATGCGACCCCCCGAGGTTCTCCGTGTCCGGCCTTCGAAAGAGGTCATGGGACGAGCCCGGCACCATCTGGTGCTCGGCCAGAGGAGCTAAAGATTCTGTTGGGGAGAGCTTCTATCTCAGAGGAGCACCGCGCATTGATGGGCACAGTGATTGAAAGGGTTTCATCCGCAGAGAGCGGATTGTATGAGGCCGTCAAAAGTTTACTGACGGGTTTCGAGGTACATTAGATAATGTATACTTTTGTCAGTTGTGCATGAATAAGATGCGCCCTGTGTAGATAGTAGCCCCTGAGACTCTGCGCGTCGTCAAGAAATGACGGCACGCGGAGGATCATAATCCCAGGTCTAAGATGTCGCCTTTGAATGTAGGCGGCAGGCTGTCCGGAATCGAGCCGAACTGACGATTTTGCCGAACTAGAGCGGCAACTGGACGTGGCAGATGCCGACATCACGCTTGTCAATAAGTGGCTTGATGAGGCCCAAGGTATGTAATTCCTCGGGCGGCATCAGGTAAGAACAGTTTTATGCCTGTGTCTTACGATGTGTGTGCTTGACGTAGATGGTGCGGCCGCCGTGGAGAGTCTTAGGGTAGAACTTGCCCGAGCTAAAGAACAAGCCAGCAAAAGTGATGCGGCCACCAGGAAAGCCCGTGAAGAGCTGAGAGCCGAACAGGCTGCTCCTTGCCAAAGCAAGGAAGGGATGGCCGAGATGGCTGAAAAGTTAAAAAGCGCTACAGACCGTTGCAGACTTCTTGAAAAAGAAGACCAGGCGAAACAGACGGACTTAGAGAAGGTCGTTGCCAATGCCACGGACGCGCGTTCTGCGATGAGAGCTGCGAAGGAGGAGCTGTGTCAGGCCAAACAGATTGCGGCTGGAAAGCCCTTTATGCTGCGAAGGAAATTTTGCGATCCGAAGTTTGCTCCGTTGGACCGGATGTGGAGTGTGGAGGATACCTATCTGGACTTGGCAGCGAGTGTTGCTGATGCGACCGAACACTTTCGAGATCAGAAAGATCGCAAAGTGGAAAAGCTTTTCTAGTCGCAGTTTCACAATCCAGAGCGTCCACTAGCAGTGGATGATCGTTTGGCTCAATGGGCCGAACTGAATAGGTCGTCTGGACTCGCCATGAAGTACGTCATGGGTCACCTGTGGCCAGGGAGATCAGAGCCGAAGAGTTATTTCAGCTTAGTGCAGCAATTCCTTGACGCGGTGCCGCATATAAATGCAATGAAGAGGTCAGCATGCATAGAGGGCGCTAGGATGGCTCTTGCCCGTGTTAAGACATACTCGGCAGAGATGGAGACCACCGTTGTTGCGTCCCGAGATTCGGACAAAAGCCGAGTACCCTCCGAGCACTATTTTCAGGAAGTTCTTGAAGGCGCTCGTGTAATAGAGACGCAGTGCCCGAAAGATGCTATGTTACGATAGCATATGTAATTATAAAGTAATATTTTGATAAACTGTAGTGGCCTTATTTATACTTGTGCCTCTAAGTATTGGGAACACCTCATGTGCGGCCATTTAAAATATATATATATATATATATATATATATATATACAAAATCAGAAAGATGGCAGTCGTTGGCTTTAGCCCCCACGCACATAGTGCGGGGTGCTCGCAGAAGACGCATTTTCACACTTAACCCAATGTCTTGGTCCTACAAAGGAGGTGATAGCGCAGCGGGCCAGGCAACCGGACTATAATGCTTTAACACTTTCACTTAGCCATAGGAGTTTGACAGTGAGACTATTTAGGTAGCCCCTTGGTGGCAACTGCGCTCGTCCGAGTTCGGGGCGCGTATGTGCCTGACCGGGAAGCGGCCCTTCGTTAAAGCGGAGGAATCCGATAGATTCTGATAGGTCATCGAGTGGCTGACCAGTCTCACGCTACATCATGACAGTCAATTTTCGGCTTTCTCTACTGAGGTGCTCACCCGGCCGAACCGGGGCACAATCACAGTAGTTCTCCTGGTGCTACCTTAGCCGATAGAGCGGAACGTAAGGTAGCCGAACTCAGGAGCCGGGCAACCCAACATTTGACCAAAGACATGATTCGGAGCTGATGCATATAATGCCAAAACTCGCGACGCCGAACACTCCCTAAGGTGTTCGGTCTTTATGAGTGCGGGCGAAACAACACTCTTTATTAAAAAAGCCCCTAGTGTCCAGGTACGTGCAAAAATTCTGACGTGGCCACATGCCAAGACGCCAGCCTCCTCCTTGGTTATATCAGAAAAAACCAGGGGATGTGTAGCAACAAGAGACAGTAAAAAAGGTTTACGCAGGGTCTTAATCTAAAAAGAATTCTTTAGGACGGGTCCCTACTGCACGTCTGGGCCTGTTTCTCCGTTGTGTCGTATCCTGGACGGGCGCCGCATGACGTTCATATGTAGAAGAGAGGAACTGAGTTGAAAACGGGTCGTGCCGAAAAGGTTTAAAATAAACAAAGTATAAAAGTAAGATATATAAGATTGAGCTTTATTGTTTCTTATTGTATATGCGTGGAGCCCCTAGTGCGGGATTATATGGCCACTAGGCCTGCATCAATGACGATTTTGCACCGAACTCGTCTATCCACGTTCGTGGTCTTGAATGACCTATTTGGAAGTTTTTTGGCCGGTGAGGCCATTTTGCTGTGGGGCTGTCAAAGCGGCCGCACAGTCCTCCGCTTGGGGAGGCGCACTTTAGTGCTTCCCCTTCAAAGAGATGATGCCTCGTGGACCGGGCATCTTAAGCATAAGAGATGCATAATGCGGTATTGCGTTAAAGCGAGCGAAAGCTTCGCGTCCCAGTAGTGCTTGATAGCGACTTGAGAATGGGACGATATGGAAGGTCAGCTTTTCACGGCGGAGGTTATCGGCAGAGCCGAATATGACTTCGAGCCGGAGGAAACCCATACAATGGGTGTCCGGACCAGGTATTACCCCTTGAAAGGAGGTTTTGATGCGGCGGATTCTTGCTGGGTTTATCCCCATGTGCTGGATTGTATCCTGATATATCAGGTTTAGTCCACTGCCGCCGTCCATAAGGACATTAGAAAACTGGAGTCTGCCAATTATTGGATCGAGTATCAAGGCAGTCCAGCCTACATTCTTGATATTTCTAGAATAATCTAGCTGATCGAAGATGATCGGTTTTGACAACCAGTGGCAGGACCCTTTGGGGATGGGCCATGTGGTGCGTACCTTTACGGGCGCTGCACGTTTTGTTATGTGAAGTGAGTTCACTGTTTTTACTTCTTATGGGAAGTTCTTTTGTTTCCTGGTGCTCTGCTTTTGGGGTTCGTGCTCGTCTTCGCTTGGTGTGTCGAGCCCCTTGTGTTCGGCATTGAGTCTGCCGGATTGTTTGAAAACCCAACAGTCTCTGTGGGTATGGTTAGCAGGCTTCCCGGGAGTACTGTGTATCTGACATATCCTGTCCAGGATTTTATTTAGGTTGGATGGATCGTCCCTGTTGTCCTGGGGGGGGCGATTTTGCCTGATTTTGTCGTGAGCCATTGAATCCGGCATTGACTGCCGTGCTCTTCGGACTTTTGTCCTTAGTCCAGCGAAGGTCCTTGTTGCGTCATGGTTTTCCATTTCCATCCCTAGTTTCGGATGTACTTGGGTCGCTAGGGCTGCACCTTGCCAACCAGCTGTCCTCCCCTGCACAAAAGTGGGTCATGAGGCTTGTTAGTGCGGCCATTGTTCTTGGCTTTTCTTGGCCGAGGTGTCTGGCGAGCCATTCGTCTTGGACGTTATGCCTGAAAGCTGCTAAGGCTTCGGCGTCCGGACAGTCGACTATCTGGTTCTTTTTAGTGAGGAATCTATTCCAGAACTGCCGAGCTGATTCTCCGGGTTGTTGAGTTATGTGACTAAGATCGTCTGCATCCGGAGGGCGGACATAGGTCCCTTGAAAGTTTGCTCGGAAAGCATCCTCGAGCTCTTCCCACCTTCCAATTGTGTTTTCGGGAAGGCTTTTTTAAGCCAATGCCGGGCTGGCCCTTTAAGCTTAAGGGGTAAATATTTTATGGCGTGGAGATCATCTCCTCTAGCCATGTGTATGTGGAGGATATAATCCTCGATCCAAACTCCAGGGTCTATTGTTCCATCATATGCCTCTATGTTTACGGGTTTGAATCCCTCTGGGAATTCATAGTCCAGGACCTCATCGGTGAAACATAGGGGGTGTGCGGCGTCCCTGTATTCAGGTGTGCCGGATTCTGATGATGGCTTCATAGCGCTGCTTACGAGAGCTTGCTTTCTTGGCCCATAAATGGACCTGACTGGGCCATGATGCGAATCCTTAAGTGGGTCGCATGCCGATTTAGGTGTGGCGCCGCTTGCCGCTTTATGGGGTCGTCTATCCGACCGTGTGGCTTTCTCATTTTTTGAATGCGAGGGCTCTAGGGCCTCTTCGTCGAATTCAGGCAGTAGCTTTCTTTTCGGATAGCTTTTAGTGCGGCGACTGTCGCCGTATTTATCTGCAGTATTGATTACTTTGCTCCATCTAATCCGGAGTGCATCTTCCGTTGTTTTTAGCTTCCGCTTCTGCTTTTTTAGGCTGCGTGCAGTTGCAACGAGCCTCTCGTGGAGATTCTTCTGCTCCATAGGTTTATTTGGCGTGAGGTCATCCGGAATGCCATTTTCGCCGGAGGAGGGATGTTCGGTTTCTCTATCCGTGTTGACCTGTTCGGACGGTTGCTCTAAGGCCTGCTCATCGTCTACCGGCTCGTCCTGCTCTATGGCTGGGTTTTTGTCGAGGCGGGGCTTGGGTCGGCGTTTACGCCGACACTTTGATTGCTTTTTAGGGGGTCGATCTCCCGTCCCATCCCCTTTTTCCTCGTTGTCGCTTCCTTTAGGGGTATCCACCATGTACACATCGTGAGATGAGGTGGCTGTCCAATGCCCTATGGGTGTTGGTTCGTCGGTATCTCCTGCATCGTCATCCATGCTGTCGATGTCTCCGGAGTCGAAGTTGAGCACGTTGTTTAAATTGTCGACAGTGGCTACCAAGTGGGTGGTGGGTGGGCTTTGAATTTCTTCATCGTCCGTATCCCATCCTCGCTAACCGTAGTTCGGCCAGGGCTCTCCTGATAAGGAGAGAGACTTGAGAGAGTTCAGGATATCGCCAAAAGGCGAGTGCTGAAAGATGTCTGCGGCGGTGAACTCCATTATCGGCGCCCAATCGGATTCGATCGGCAGGGGCGCGGGGGGTTCGGAGTTCGGACAGGAGTCCGGATCCTCGGAGTCACGGATCATGCAGAGTGCGGGGCTAGCGTTCGGCTCGATCGCCTTTGAGATCGAAGCCCCCAAGGTGA
The DNA here is from genome assembly GCF_018294505.1 of Triticum aestivum. Lineage (NCBI taxonomy): Eukaryota > Viridiplantae > Streptophyta > Magnoliopsida > Poales > Poaceae > Triticum > Triticum aestivum. Next base: position 532,796,015 of record NC_057794.1, read on the forward strand.
TGTCCAACCGCTCATCCTCGATTGGTGCAATAGGCTCCGAGTTAGGGGTCGGAACCGATGCGTGTGCGGCCTCCAGGACAATGTTCGGAGTCAGAGCTAGATCATGCCCCTCGAGATAGTGCGGTGCGCTTGGCCGTGGCTCGGACCCGTCGAAGATCAAGTCTCCGCGGATGTCAGCCGTGTAGTTTAAGCTTCCAAACCTGACTTGATGGCCAGGGGCGTAGCTTTCAATCTGCTCCAGGTGGCCGAGCGAATTGGCCCGCAGAGCGAAGCCGCCGAAGACGAAGATCTGTCCGGGGAGAAAAGTCTCACCCTGGACCGTATAGTTGTTGATGATCAAAGGAGCCATCGGGCCTAAAGGCGACGACACAGAGGAACTCTCAATGAAAGCACCAATGTCGGTGTCAAAACTGGCGGATCTCGGGTAGGGGGTCCCGAACTGTGCGTCTAGGCCGGATGGTAATAGGAGGCAGGGAACATGATGTTTTACCCAGGTTCGGGCCCTCTTGATGGAGGTAAAACCCTACATCCTGCTTGATTAATATTGATTATATGGGTAGTACAAGAGTAGATCTACCACGAGATCAAGGAGGCTAAACCCTAGAAGCTAGCCTACGGTATGATTGTTGTATACGGAGTTGATGTCCTACGGACTACAACCCTCCGGTTTATATAGACATCGGATAGGGTTAGGGTTACATAGAGTCTGTTACAATGGTAGGAGATCTTGAATATCTGCATCGCCAAGCTTGCCTTCCACGCCAAGGAAAGTCCCATCCGGACACGGGACGAAGTCTTCAATCTAGTATCTTCATAGTCCAGGAGTCCGGATGAAGGTATAGTCCGGCTACCCGAACACCCCCTAATCCAGGACTCCCTCACTAGCCCTCTCCGGTGTCTATATAAACCGGAGAGTTTTAGTCCGTAGGACGGACAACAATCATACCATAGGCTAGCTTCTAGGGTTTAGCCTCCCTGATCTCGTGGTAGATCTACTCTTATACTGCCCATATCATCAATATTAATCAAGCAGGACGTAGGGTTTTACCTCCATCAAGAGGGCCTGAACCTGGGTAAAACATCGTGTTCCCTGCCTCCTATTACCATCCGGCCTAGACGCACAGTTCGGGACCCCCTACCCGAGATCCGCCAGTTTTGACATCGACAGTGACCATCTCCATAGCCCATTGATTAGCTACGTCAATGTCAGACTTTCTCCCTTTTTGTCTTCTCACACAACCTCAATCATCATATTCTATTCCACCCATAGTGCTATGTCCATGGCTTGCACTCATATATTGCATAAAAGTTGAAAGAGTTTGAAAAGGATAAGTATGAAACAATTGCTTGGCTTGTCAATGGGGTTGTGCATGATGGGAGCATTTTGTGTGACGAAAATGAAGCATGTCCAAACTATATGACTTTGTAGGGATAAGTTTTCTTTGGCTATGGTATTTTTATAAGACATAATTGCTTGATTAGCATACTTAGAGTATTACTATTTTTATGTCAACAATAAACTTTTATCTTGAATCTTTCAGATCTGAACATTCATGCCACAATAGAGAAAAATACATTGAAGAACATGCTAGAAAGCATTCCACATCAAAAATTCTGTTTTTATCATTTACCTACTCGAGGACGAGCGGGAATTAAGCTTGGGGATGCTTGATACGTCTCCAACGTATCTATAATTTTTGATTGTTCCATGCTATTATATTATCTGTTTTGGATGTTAATGGGCTTTATTTTACACTTCTATATTATTTTTGGGACTAACCTATTAACCCAAGGCCCAGTGCAAATTGCTGTTTTTTTGCCTATTTCAGTGTTTCACAGAAAAGGAATATCAAACGGAATCCAAACGGAATGAAACCTTCGGGAGCGTGATTTTTGTAACAAACGTGATCCAGAGGACTTGGAGTGGACGTCAAGAAACGGACGAGGTGTCCACAAGGCAGGGGCGCGCCTACCCCCCTGGGCACGCCCTCCCCCTCGTGGGCCCCTCGTGGCTCAACCGACCTACTTCTTCCTCCTATATATGTTCACATACCCCGAAAACATCTAGGAGCACCACGAAACCCTATTTCCACCGCCGCAACCTTCTGTACCCAAGAGATCCCATCTTGGGGCCTTTTTTCGAAGCTCCGCCGGAGGGGGCATTGATCACGGAGGGCCTCTACATCAACTCCATGGCCCCTCCGATGATGTGTGAGTAGTTTACTTCAGACCTTCGGGTCCATAGTTATTAGCTAGATGGCTTCTTCTCTCTCTCTCTCTTTGGATCTCAATACAAAGTTCTCCTTGATCTTCTTGGAGATCTATTCGATGTAACTCTTTTGCAGTGTGTTTGTCGAGATCCGATGAATTGTGGGTTTATGATCAAGTATATCTATGAACAATATTTGATTCTTCTCTGAAATCTTTTATGCATGATTGGTTATCTTTGCAAGTCTCTTCGAATTATCAGTTTGGTTTGGCCTACTAGATTGATCTCTCTTGCAATGGGAGAAGTGCTTAGCTTTGGGTTCAATCTTGCGGTGCTCGATCCCAGTGACAGAAAGGGAAACGACACGTATTGTATTGTTGCCATCTAGGATAAAAAGATTGGGTTTATATCATATTATTTGAGTTTATCCCTCTACATCATGTCATCTTACCTAAGGCGTTACTCTGTTCTTATGAACTTAATACTCTAGATGCATGCTGGATAGTGGTCGATGTGTGGAGTAATACTAGTAGATGCAGGCAGGAGTCGGTCTACTTGTCACGGACGTGATGCCTATATACATGATCATGCCTAGATATTCTCATAATTATTTGCTTTTCTATCAATTGCTCGACAGTAATTCGTTCACCCACCGTAATACTTATGCTATCTTGAGAGAAGCCACTAGTGAAACCTATGGCCCCCGGGTCTATTTTCCATCATATAAGTTTCCAATCTATTTTACTTTGCAATCTTTACTTTCAATCTATATCATAAAAATACCAAAAACATTTATCTTATCATTATTATCTCTGTCAGATCTCACTCTCGTAAGTGACCGTGAAGGGATTGACAACCCCTTTATCACGTTGGTTGCGAGGTTCTTATTTGTTTGTGTAGGTACGAGGGACTTGCGTGTGGCCTCCTACTAGATTGATACCTTGGTTCTCAAAAACTGAGGGAAATACTTACGCTACTTTGTTGCATCACCCTTTCCTCTTCAAGGGAAAACCAACACAGTGCTCAAGAGGTAGCATCACCTTGGATCGGTCCCTTGTGGGCATAGCTCCATGGCCTCAAGTTGCTACCTGAAATGGAAAGATGACATCCAAGGACTCTTAATACATGATGTGTCACCTAAGAGCAACATCACCTGATAGGGATATAACCAAGATGCACAGGATAGGAAAGACGTAACTCTGACCCATCCCAAAAAATTATATCTCGTTGTAATAGAGATAAAGGTGAATTATGTCCAACAAGACAATTCACAGAAGAAGAAAAGCATGTGAGGTTGAAGGACATAATGAGGAAATGAAAAGGAGATTAGGATCTTGAAAAAACAAATGTAAAATGGTTGAAAGGGGGGAGTATCGATGTGTAATGGACTAAAGGGAGGTGAATAGTGAAGGAAATATGCCCTAGAGGCAATAATAAAGGTGTTATTTATATTTCCTTATATCATGATAAATGTTTATTATTCATGCTAGAATTGTATTAATCGGAAACTTGGTACATGTGTAAATACATAGACAAACAGAATGTCCCTAGTATGCCTCTACTTGACTAGCTCGTTAATCAAAGATGGTTAAGTTTCCCGACCATAGACATGTGTTGTCATTTGATGAACGGGGTCACATCATTAGAGAATGATGTGATGGACAAGACCCATTCGTTAGCTTAGAAAAATGATTGTTAAGTTTTATTGCTATTGCTTTCCTCATGACTTATACATATTCCTCTAACTATGAGATTATGCAACTCCCGAATACCGGAGGAACACTTTGTGTGCTATCAAACGTCACAACGTAACTGGGTGATTATAGTGATGCTCTACCGGTGTCTCCGAAGGTGTTTGTTGGGTTAACATAGATCGAGATTAGGATTTGTCACTCTGTGTATCGGAGAGGTGTCTCTGGGCCCTCTTGGTAATGCACATCACTATAAGCCTTCCAAGCAATGTGACTAATGAGTTAGTTGCGGGATGATGCATTACGAAACGAGTAAAGAGACTTGCTGGTAACGAGATTGAACTAGGTATGATGATACCAACGACCGAATCTCGGACAAGTAACATACCGATGCTAAAGGGAATGACGTATGTTGTTATGCGGTTTGACCGATAAAGATCTTCGTAGAATATGTAGGAGCCAATATGAGCATCCAGGTTCCGCTATTGGTTATTGGCCGGAGATGTGTCTCAGTCATGTCTACATAGTTCTCAAACCCGTAGGGTCCGCACACTGAATGTTCGATGACAATTTATATTATGAGTTATGTGATTTCATGACCGAAGTATATTCGGAGTCCCAGATGAGATCACAGACATTACGAGGAGTCTCGAAATGGTCGAGAGGTAAATATCGATATATTGGAAGGCTATATTCGGACCTCGGAATGGTTCCGAGTGATTCGGGTATTTTTCAGAGTACCAGAGAGTTACGAGAATTCGCCGGGGGAAGTTAGTGGGCCTTATTGGGCTTTAGTGGAGAGAGGGAAGAAGGGACATGAGGTGGCGCGCGCCTCCCCCCTGCGCAAACCAAATTGGACAAGGGGTGGGGGCGCGGCCCCCCCCTTTCCTTCTCCCTCTCCCTCCTTTTCCTTCTTTCCTACTCCAAAAAGGAAAGGGAATCCTACTAGGACTTGGGAGTCCTAGTAGGACTCTCTACACTTGGTGCGCCCCTAGGAGGGCCGGCCTCTTTCCCTCCCTCCTTTATATACATGGCTAGGGGGCACCCCAAAGGGACCAAGTCTTCTCTTAGCTGTGTGCGGGGCCCCCCTCCACAGTTACACACCTCGGTCATATCATCGTAGTGCTTAGGTGAAGCCCTGCGCCGGTAACTTCATCATCACCGTCGCCATGCCGTCATGCTGACGGAACTCTCCCTCGTCCTCAACTGGATCAAGAGATCGAGGGATGTCATCGAGTTGAACGTGTGCTGAACGCGGAGGTGTCGTACGTTCGGTGCTTGGATCGGTTGGATTGTGGAGACGTTTGAATACATCAACCGCGTTACTAAACGCTTCCGCTTTCGGTCTATGAGGGTACGTAGACACACTCTCCCCTTTAGTTTCTATGCATCTCCTAGATAGATCTTGCGTGATCGTAGGAATTTTTTTGAAATACTGCGTTCCCCAACAGTGGCATCCGAGCTAGGTCTATGCGTAGATGTTATATGCACGAGTAGAACACAATGAGTTGTGGGCGATAATAGTCATACTGCTTACCAGCAACGTCTTACTTTGATTCGGTGGTATTGTTGGATGAAGCGGCCCGGACCGACATTACATGACAGCGCTCATGAGACTGGTTCCACCGACGTGCTTCGCACACAGGTGGATAGCGGGTGTCTGTTTCTCCAGCTTTAGTTGAATTGAGTTTGACTACGACTGGTCCTTGTTGAAGGTTAAAACATCACACTTGATGAAAAATCGTTGTGGTTTTGATGCGTACATAAGAACGGTTCTTGCTAGAAGCCCATAGCAGCCACGTAAAACTTGCAACAACAAAGTAGAGGACGTCTAACTTGTTTTTGCAGGGCATGTTGTGATGTGATATGGTCAAGACGTGATGAGATATAAATTGTTGTATGAGATGATCATGTTTTGTAACAGTTATCGGCTGAAAGGATCGATATGGTTGACTAGAGGGGGGGTGAATAGGCAACTAACAAATTTTAGCTTTTCTTTAACAATTTAAACTTTGCATCAAAGTAGGTTGTCTAGATATGCAACTAGGTGAGCAACCTATATGATGCAACAAGGATAGGAACACAAGCAAGCAAGTGATATGATACAAATAAGCTTGCACAAGTAAAGGCACGAGATAACCAAGAGTGGAGACGGTGGAGACGAGGATGTGTTGCCGAAGTTCCTTCCCTTTGAGAGGAAGCACGTCTCCGTTGGAGCGGTGTGGAGGCACAATGCTCCCCAAGAAGCCACTAGGGCCACCGTATTCTCCTCACGCCCTCACACAATGCGAGATGCCGTGATTCCACTATTGGTGCCCTTGGAGGCGGCGACCGAACCTTTACAAACAAGGTTGGGGCAATCTCCACAACTCAATTGGAGGCTCCCAACGACACCACGAAGCTTCACCACAAAGGACTATGGCTTCGCGGTGACCTCAACCGTCTAGGATGCTCAAACACCCAAGAGTAACAAGATCCGCAAGGGATTAGTGGGGGGAATCAAATTTCTCTTGGTGGAAGTGTGGGTCAAGGCCTTCTCAACCACTCCCGAACAAATCAACAAGTTTCATTGGCTAGGGAGTGAGATCGGGCGAAAATGGAGCTTAGAGAAATAATGGAGCTTAGGGTTGGAAGAGTTCAGTCAATGGGGAAGAAGGGGACTCCTTATATAGGTAGGACAAAGATCCAACCGTTACCCACCAACCAGCTCGCGGCCAGCGGTACTACCGCGCCAGGACAGCGGTACTACCGCAGGGCTGTGCGGTACTACCGCTTGCTACCAAGTGGTACTACCGCACGGCCATGCGGTACTACCGTACAGGCTCGCGGTACTGCCGCAACCCCAGCGACAGCAAGGTCAGATCTGACGCGCAGGATATGAGGGCGGTACTTCCGCGAGCGCGGTACTACCGCGCCTCCATGTGGTACTACCGCAAGGCAGAAATCCGCTAGCCAGGGGGGAGGAAACATCCGTGCCTACTTCCGCAAAGAAATGGAAGAAGCAAAAACCCGACACAGTAGTACTGCCTAGGGGCGGTACTACTGCCTGACAACATGGCGCGGTACTACCGCGGAGTGAAAGCGGTACTACCGCGGTAGGTGCAGATGTAAAAAATTACATCCGCCCCTACTACCGCAAAGGAGCAGTACTAGCCTAGTGGGTAGCGGTAGTGCAGCTCCAGGGGAGTGGTACTACCGTGGGCACCTGCGGTACTATCGCGCCACCGCACGGTACTACCGCTGGTGCCTACGGTACTACCGCTTTCCTGGGAGCAGTACTACCGCGACCCAACTCAACAGCCAGAACCAGGGAGGCGAGAAAGCGGAGGAAGCTCCAAGGGAAAAAGGAGGGGACAAGAAGGAGACGTGTACGTGATGATTCCACCCAAACCTTTCCGACGCGGACCCCCTCTTAATAGTACGGCTTTCCTACGACTCAAAACCACCAAAAAGAAACGTAGAAAAGACGCCGTCTTCATTCGAGGGGAACCCAACCGTCTTGTGCCTAGCGATGAAATGTCTGGGATACTCAAGGCACACGATTAGTCCGCAAACGCGTTGTCATCAATCACCAAAACACCTTAGGGATAAATATGCCCTTACAATCTCGCCCTTTTTGGTGCATTGATGACAATACGGGATTTGCACAAGGGAAATAATATTAAGCAACCGCAAACCCCTCCTCTCTAGAATATAGACGGGCTCCCCCTAGATGTGTGCCACCTAGATGAGTGCTTTGGACTGCACGGCACACATACTAGGATCAAAGCTCCCCCTATATTATAGAGACAAGGCATATCTATCACTAGACAAGATAGCACAAACATAAGTTAACTAAGATAGATAGAGTGCATATGTCTTACACCATATGTAGGATATGTCTCGAAGGCACAAATCAAACAAAAGCAAACGAGGTCCAAACGACAAAGCAAACAAACACACCAAGCACGACACAACGCAACGCAAATCCCTACACTCTCTCCCCCTTTGGCATCGAGACGCCAAAAAGGCAGAGAGGACACCTACACACACGGGGTGGCTCAGGCAGAGAAGTCGTCCCACTGCTCCTCGTGCTCCTCGTTAGACTCAGTGGCGGGGACGGTCTCCTCAATGTCTTCCTCTGAACTGGTCCACTTGTATCCCTGCTTCGACATCCAGGCAGCCTCAGGCGTGATGACGTCCTCAGACCCGCTAGACACATCCTCTCCATAGAGCCTCATAACCTTCTTGTCACGACGGCGACTCTCCTTGTCTGCCACGTGCGCCTTGTACTGTCCCTTTGCCTGCATGCAGAAGAGAGTCTTCATCTTGTCCTTTAACTTCTTGGCCCATGACGGCTCAGAGGAAGGTGTGGTGGACCTAGCAGCACGGTCCTCAGCAATATTCTCAGCAGCAGCCTCCTCCTCACCAACAGCCCTCCTAGCAGAAGAGGCCTCAGCACGGGTAGTGGTGTTGGCCCAGTTGGGCTTGACGCGGAGGCTGATGGACTCATGGTGAATCCAGTCTGGAGCAAGGAACTCATCACCAGGGTACATCTTCTCCCAAGTGGTGGAGAGCAGCAGAAACAGGTACGGTCCATAGATGGGTACCTTGCGAGTGAACACCGCAAACCGAAGCTCACACCACATGATGTGTGAGACATCAAGTGGTTGAGTCTGAGATGAACGTGCCTCTGCACACATGAGCAACATGTCCACTAGATAAGAATGAACCTTATCCTTGTCGCCAATACATGGGAACAAAGTGTTGCGGAAGATGCGATGCATGATATCCAGAAAGGAGTTCAGCACCCAAGTTGACTTGCCATTGGGGAGCACCTTCTCAACAAGGAATGGCTGAAGCAGGTTCTTGTTGGTAGACTCAGAGTTGGCGTGGGGGCGAACACCAACGGGGGTGTGAAGCCCGTCATCAGGAATGTGAAGCAGATCCATGAACTCCTTCCATGTAGCAGACAGCTGACGACCGTTGGTCATCCAGGTCAACCTCCGCTCTTCCCCGGGATGAAAGTAAACTGAGGCAAAGAACTGGCAGATAAGCTCAGGGTCATAGTCAAGGTGAAAGGAGATCACCGGCTCAATAGCAAACTGCTCCACCAAGTCCAGAGCCTCTCCAAAATAGTCACGAAACTTGTCCTTCCGCATGTGATACATGTCTATCCACTTGACATCCATGAAGGTATTCTGCTTGCTCTTGATCACATCCAGATAGATGAGAGCCTATTGCTTGGTCCAGAACAACTCGGTGCCTCTGAGGATATCCCGAGGATTCACATAGGGATTGATCCTCCGGCATTCGACATACTCAGTGACTGAAATCTCGTCCATGCCCTTAGCAGGTTCCTTTTGCTTGCTAGCAGTGGTCTTGGCATTGCGCTTGGGGGCATTGGAGCCCTCTGGGGCTTCATCTTGGGGGTTGCGCAGACGCTTGGAGCCAGTGTCACGACTGGGATTGGAACAGCGAGAGCCACCACCTGAGACACAAAACGCAAAACACCCACGACAAACAAGAGGGGTCAATGCAAAGACCACAACAAAGCAAAAGAAACATGCAGAAAGCACACAAGATAATTGCCTAGAGAGAGATTTGACCCCTACGGTAGTACTGCCAAGTGCTGCAGAACTAAGATAGTAGTACCGCTCTTAGTCGCGGTAGTACCGTGCAAGGTCATGGTAGTACCAGGTCTAGGAGTGGTAGTACGAGCTTAGTGCCTCAGCTAGCATGGTAGTACCGCGTCTGATGAGCGGTAGTACCGTACGAGCTCGCGCGGTAGTACCGCACCGGATGGGCGGTAGTACCGCACGAGCGGTAGTACCGCACATGAGACACGGTAGTACCGCACCGCGTCAGATCCGAACAAGTTCAAATATGAGAAAAGCCCGCAAAACTACGGCGGTACTATGGTTGGACAAATCTACCACAAGACAACATATCAAGTATGATTCCTACGCAACACGACTCTCCTACATCCTACTCTTGCATAGATTTTGCCTAAAATCTCAAGAACAACAAGCACCTCCCCAAAAACCTAGAAGTGAGAGAACAACCAAGAAGAAGAGGGATTTGGGGAAAAGCCTTGGTCCATGGCAAGAGGAAGTGGTGGGGATCGATCCCACCGGTCGGACTCCAAGGAGAATGGCCGGAGATGGAGATCCGGCGAGGACCTCCGGCGCCGTTTTTGATCAAGAGAGAGAGACGTGGGGAGAGAGACAAGTGAATGGGTATGGGGAGTTGGAACTCCCCTGCCCGAGTCATAACCCCCACGCTCCCTCGACAGCGTGGTAGTACCGTGCCACATCGCGGTAGTACCACTCGGCGGAAGTACCGTACCTGAGCAGTAGTACTGCGCTATGGCACAGTAGTACCGTGCCTCTCAAAGCGGTAGTACCGCGGCAAGCCGCGGTAGTACCATGGACTCAAGAAGATGCACATTTCAAGCACATGAAAAACGAGGTCTTTACACGAACACTCCTAGGCAACACGACACCACAAGACCACGCTACACACACAGGCAAAAGGCAAATGACAAAACGAAACAACCACGAGACACCACCTCTCCAAAGAGAGGGCGGTGGCCGTAGCCACCTATGTTTGAGTCAATTGGTATGGCACCGCGAAGAATTATCCTTGGGTCCATGACCAAAACTTGTCTTTTAAGCACAAGTACCATCAAACATGGCTAAAGTGAAAGACTTGATCAATTTATGCATAATGGGGGGAGGGAGAGTTCATTGAGAGAACAACACTCCCCCTATGTCCATGCCTACATCTAAACAAGACAACACGTTGAGTATGGTGAGGTGTGCAAGGGTTCAAGCAACATTGCTCGAATCAATGATACTTAGCTCATGCCTTAACTCACAAAATCTTGCTTCATCCAAGGGCTTCGTGAAAATATCTGCAAGGTTATCATGAGTGTTGACATAGTTGAGCTCGATCTCTCCTCGCCTAATGTGATCCCGGATGAAGTGATACCGGATCTCAATATGCTTCGTCTTGAAGTGTTGCACCGGGTTCAGAGAGATCTTGATGGCACTTTCATTATCACACCAAAGAGGCACTTTGTCACAGATGACACCATAATCCTTTAAAGTTTGCCTCATCCATAAGAGTTGTGCACAACAACTACCGGCCGCCACATACTCCGCTTCGGTGGACGAGAGAGACACACAACTTTGCTTTTTGGAAGACCAACTTACCAAAGAGCAAGCACGGAATTGGCACCCTCCGGAAGTGAACTTCCTATCCACTTTGTCTCCCGCCCAATCGGAATCCGAATATCCTACAAGCTTGAAGTTTGGTCCTCTTGGATACCATAAGCCAAAGTGTGGGGTATGAGCCAAATATCGAAAGATTCGTTTGACCGCCACATAGTGACTTTCCTTAGGTGCGGCTTGAAACCATGCACAAATTCCCACACTCAACATGATATCCGGTCTAGATGCACAAAGGTAGAGCAAGGAGCCTATCATGGAGCGATATACCTTTTGATCCACCGCTTTACCATTGGGATCTATGTCAAGTTGGCACTTGGTGGGCATTGGAGTGGAAGCCAGCTTGACATCACTTAGCTTGAATCTCTTGAGCATATCTTGAGTATATTTGGCTTGGTTGATGAAGGTCCCTTCTCTTCTTTGCTTCACTTCGAACCCTAGAAAGAACTTCAACTCTCCCATGGAAGACATCTCGAACTTTGAGGTCATGAGAGCGGCAAATTCCTCATTGAAAGCTTTGTTAGGGGAACCAAAGATAATATCATCAACATATAATTGGCACACAAACAACTCCCTTTTGACCTTCTTAGTAAAAAGAGTGGGGTCGATTAGCCCAACTTCAAAACCACGGTCTTGTAACAACTCGGTAAGGTGGCCATACCACGCACGTGGGCTTGTTTAAGGCCATAGAGTGCCTTATCAAGTTGATGCACATGATCGGGAAAGTAGGGATCCTCGAACCCGGGGGGTTGCTTGACATAAACCAATTCATTAATGGGACCATTAAGAAAAGCACTCTTCACATCCATTTGTTGTAACTTAAAGTTATGATGAGAAGCATAAGCAATCAACATGCGAATAGATTCAAGACGAGCAACGGGAGCAAAGGTTTCACCGTAGTCGATACCCTCGACTTGGGAGTAGCCTTGTGCTATCAAACGAGCCTTGTTGTGAATGATAATCCCATGGGCATCTTGCTTGTTCTTAAATATCCACTTGGTTCCAATGACATTGTGGTTCCCTGTCGGTCTTGGCACCAATCTCCACACTTTGTTGCGCTCGAAGTTGTTGAGTTCTTCATGCATGGTGTTGAGCCAATCCGGATCTTCTAGCGCCTCATAGACCTTGTGGGGTTCGACACAAGAGACAAACGCGTGATGCTCACAATAGTTTGCTAATTTTCTACGAGTGCTTACCCCCTTTCTTAAGCTTCCAAGCACATTTGTCATGAGATGATCCTTGGTGGAGAGCTTGGAAGCAACCTTGGCGGCACGACGCTCCAATTCCTCCTCGGGGGTGAGACGAGGAGTGGTCACTTGATCATCTTGAGCATCATCTTGAGCTTGTTCTTGGTCTTGAACTTGCTTGGAGGAGAGAACTTGACCTTGGGCATCACTTGATGTGTCAACATCGTCTTGAGAATGATCTTACCCTTTGTCATGTTCTTGAGGATGAGGGCCTTCATGTTGTTCTTCGGAAGCGTGTGGGCCTTGAGTTGGTGATGGCTCCACTTGAGTGGAGCATTGTCCTTCTCCTTCGGCCACAAGGGGTTCCTCAATGGGTAGGGTAAAGCCAACACCCATTCTTATGGCTTGAGGAGGAATTTCATCACCTACATCACAAGTGCCACTTTGCTCCACTTGGGAGCCGTTATTCTCATCAAACTCCATGTTACATGTCTCCTCAATAAGCCCCGTGGATTTATTGAGGACACGGTAAGCATGAGAGTTTGTAGCATAACCAACAAATATGCCCTCATAAGTTCTAGCCTCAAATTTAGACAACCGAACACCTTTCTTGAGAATGAAACACTTACACCCGAACACCCGAAAGTACTTGAGGTTGGGCTTGTTACCGGTGAGTATCTCATATGGAGTCTTGTTCAAGCCCTTGCGGAGGTAGATCCAATTGGATGCATGACACGCGGTATTGATGGCTTCGGCCCAAAAGTTGTATGGAGACTTGAACTCTGCCATCATGGTCCTTGCCGCATCCATCAACGTCCGGTTCTTCCTCTCCGCAACACCGTTTTGTTGAGGGGTGTAAGGTGCGGAGTATTGATGCTTGATCCCCTCATCACTGAGAAACTCATCCAAGGTGTAGTTCTTGAACTCGGTGCCGTTGTCACTTCTTATTGTCAAGATCTTTGCATTGTGTTGACGTTGTGCTTCATTTGCAAAGTCAATGACGGTTTGTTGGGTCTCGCTCTTCCTCTTGAAGAAATACACCCAAGTGTATCTTGAGTAGTCATCCACAATCACCAAGCAATACTTCCTACCCCCAAGACTATCGAAGGCTGGAGGCCCAAAGAGATCCATGTGAAGGAGCTCCAAAGGCCTCTTTGAGTAAATGATAGTCATGGGAGGGTGAGCCTTCTCATGTAGCTTTCCTTCGATACAAGCACTGTAAGCACGATCTTTAGCAAAACTAACATTCGTTAGTCCACGGACATGGTCCCCCTTGAGAAGACTTTGCAAAGATCTCATATTGACATGGGCTAGACGGTGATGCCAAAGCCATCCCACATCAACTTTAGCCATTAGGCATGTCGCGGTTTTAGTGGGTCGCTCCGAAAAGTTAATCACATATAGACCATTCTCGACATGCCCAACAAAGGCTACTTTAAGAGTCTTGCTCCACAAGAGGGCCACGGTATCAATATCAAAGAAAGTGGCAAAGCCCATGATTTCAAGTTGACGGACGGAAAGTAAATTGTATGCAAGGGCCTCAACAAGCATGACCTTCTCGATCGTGAGATCATGAGAGATGACCACCTTGCTAAGTCCCAATACCTTAGAGGATGAGGCGTCACCCCACTCGACATTGGTGGGCATAGATGGAATCTTGTGCACGTCCACCACCAAGTCCTTGCTTCCGGTCATATGATTTGTAGCTCCGCTATCGAGCAACCATGATCCCCCACCGGAAGCAAACACCTACAAGAGATTAATGCTTGGTTTTAGGTACCCATTTTGTAATGGGTCCTTTGATGTTAGTAACAAGGGTCTTTGGAACACAAATAGAACATTCAATGTATTCATGAGGAGAACCAACGAATTTGGCATAGACATGCCCATCACTAGCACGGCATAACACATAAGAAGGATTAAAGTCGCCGGCTTTGATGCAAGGAGTGGCATTGCCCTTTTTGACAATGCCACCCTTCGCATTGTTCTTCTTCTTCTCCTCGGAGGCACTCTCTCCCTCCTTCACAAAGGTTTGCATGAGAGGAGGAGGTCGTTTGGTCTTGTCATTCTTCTTCTTGTTCTTGGACTCGGGCACGTACCCAACCCCTTCCTTGGCCACAACTCCCTTTTGGTTGATCAAGAGGTCGTTGAGGTTCTTCTTGCCTTGTATGCAAGTCGCAATACCTCTCTCGAGTTGCCCCATTAGCTTAGCGTTCTCCTCAACGAGATGCACATGCTCACAACACGGTTTAGTAGCATTTGCATTATCAATTAACATCATACGAGGAAAAGTGGATTTTTCCTTGGTTAGCTTTACTTGAAGTTGATCATGAGACTCTTTGAGGCTAGCATGAGCACCCTTCAAGACCTTGTGAGCCTTGTCAAGTAGATCAAACTCCTCTTTGAGTCTAGCAAGATCAAGCTCAAGTTTGACCTTCTCGGAGTTTAGCACATGAGAAACAATGAGGACATGATCATAATCTTTCTTTAACTTAGCATGATCAACGTTGTGTGACTCCTCAAGAGCCAAACGAAGACCATGCTCTTCCTCAAGAGCATTGGAAAGATCAGAAATCTCATCGGCATAGTCACGACTATGCCCTTCCATCTTAGTGATGGTGTCTTCGTGAGCCTCGATCATGTCATTGGCTTCACCAAGTTGTTCCAAGAGAGCAACAAAGTGCTTCTTGGATTTTCCCTTAAGTTTGCCCATAAAGGCCTCAAACTCATTTGCCTCCACATTAGCTCCCTCAAGTTCATTAATGCTATCCATCGGAGAAGGATGATTAATGATGGTAGTTTTGATGTTGGGGGTTACCTTGTTGGTGGCTTTAGCCATGAGGCACTTGGCGGTGATGCTCTCATTGGGTGAGTCGAAGAGAGACACTCGTGGAGTCGTCACAATGGCAACGGAGGCCATGGCAACCGACTCATCACCTTCATCATTGTCATCATCCTCATTGTACTCTTCTTGTACCACCAATGCCTTGGGAGGAGTCTTCTTGGTGAAGTTGCTCTTGTTGGGGAACGACTTGGCCTTGTCCTTTCGGATGAGCTTGCCACCATTGTCTTCCCTCTTCTCATACGGGCACTCCGCAACAAAATGACTCACATTGCCACAATTGTAGCAAGTCCTTACACATTGCTTGCTCTTCGTGCCACTTGAGTTGTTCTTGTTAAAGTTTGGCCTCGAGTTTTTCTTGCTCCAAAATTGCCTTGAAGCGAGTGCCATGTGTTCATGATATGCATACTTTGTATCCTCAGGGTTGCTCTCCTCTTCTTCCTCTTCCTCTTCTTCAACGGAGAGCTTGGCCTTCAATGCAAGGTTGGGCTTCTTTGCCCTTTGAGAATGAAGCACTGCATTGTCGGCGGTCTTGTCCAAAATGTTCATGGCCACAAACTCATCCAACACTTTGCTTGAGGTCAAAGTGTGGAAGTCCGGTCTTTGATGAATGACGGAGGACATGGACTTGTGGTAGGGCATCATTGCCTTGAGGAATTTGCGCTTGATCCAATTGTCATCTGTGTCCTTGCTCCCGTGATCTCGGAGTGAGACCGCGAGTTTGGTTACTCTCCGATAAAGCTCATGAGGTTCTTCATCTTCTTTCATTGCAAACTCATCGGCCTCATCTTGCACCACTTCATAGTTGGAGTGTTGAATGCTTGCGCTTCCCCGGTAGAGGGTGACAACACAAATCCATGCGTCTTTGGCCAAGGCGAAGGGCCGAAGATGAGGTAGGTCTTCGGGTGGGATTGCATCTTGAATGATGAAGAGAGCATTCTCATTGAATTGATTATCCGCGGCTTCTCGAGGAGTGAAGTTGCCTGGATCATGCGGATAGAAACCTTCTTCAATGATTCTACAAAGATTAGTGTTCACATGATTTAAATGACGTTTAAAGTGGTAAAACCAAGAATCAAAGTCCTCATTTTTCACAATCTTAGGGGGAGGACCGACATGATTCAAATGGGTGGAAGGAACCGGTCCACCATAAACAAGTGGTGGTTCCACATGAGCAAAGATGTCGGTGCCATTTTTACCACTATAAGAAGGAGCCTTTTCACTAATAGCTTCCCCCTTGTCGGAGATAGCATCCGTCACCTTGTCGGTGGGATCACCCACTTTCAACGGTGCGGTGGATAGTTTAAGCCCCTCAAGGAATTTAGTAAACATGCTTTCAACCTCGGTCGTCATGGAGGTTTTCAATGTCTCCAAGGCCACATTTGTCGGGGGTTTGGTGCGACATATGCCAAAGGATAGCTTATCATGGTGGGGGTGAGTACAACGTCGCCGGTGCCTGGAAACGGGATGAGGCGAAGACATGCACGCCGGTGAATCTTACCCAGCTTCAGGGCTCTCCAAGGAGATAACACCCCTACTGCTGCTCTGCGGGGTCTACGCATGATCACTATGGCCAAGGGTTTACACGATTGCTCCTTGAGCTGTTTCTTGGAGGTAGGAGATGGCAAGGCTAGCTCTCTCCCTTCTGTATGATCTGGCCTAGAGCTAATGGGTTCCAACCCTTTGCATGCGTGCCCTGGGGGTTTATATAGGCCTACTGTAGGATCGAAAGTATGTCTAGAGGGGGGGTGATTAGACTACTTGACCAAATAAAAACTTAACCTTTTCCCAATTTTAGTTCTTGGCAGATTTTAGCTATTGTAGGACAAGTCAAGCAATCATCACACAATTCAAGCAAGCATGCAAAGAGTATATTGGCAGCGGAAAGTAAAGCATGCAACTTGCAAGACTGTAAAGGGAAGGGTTTGGAGAATTCAAACGCAATTGGAGACACAGATGTTTTTCCCGTGGTTCGGATAGGTGGTGCTATCCTACATCCACGTTGGTGGAGACTTCAACCCACGAAGGGTAATGGTTGTGCGAGTCCACGGAGGGCTCCACCCACGAAGGGTAATGGTTGCGCGAGTCCACGGAGGGCTCCACCCACGAAGGGTCCACGAAGAAGCAACCACCCACGAAGGGTCCACGAAGAAGCAACCTTGTCTATCCCACCATGGCCATCGCCCACGAAGGACTTGCCTCACTAGTAGTAGATCTTCACGAAGTAGGCGATCTCCTTGCCCTTACAAACTCCTTGGTTCAAATCCACAATCTTGTCGGAGGCTCCCAAGTGACACCTAGCCAATCTAGGAGATACCACTCTCCAAGAAGTAACAAATGGTGTGTTGATGATGAACTCCTTGCTCTTGTGCTTCAAATGATAGTCTCCCCAACACTCAACTCTCTCTCATCGGATTTGGATTTTGTGGAAAGAAGATTTGAGTGGAAGGCAACTTGGGGAAGGCTAGAGATCAAGATTCATATGGTAGGAATGGAATATCTTGGTCTCAACACATGAGTAGGTGGTTCTCTCTCAGAACATATGAGTTGGAATTGTGTATGTGTTTTGATGGCTCTCTCCACGAATGAAGAGGAGGTGGAGGGGTATATATAGCCTCCACACAAAATCCAACCGTTACACATAGTTTTCCAATCTCGGTGGGACTGAATCAACAAACTCGGTCGGACCGAAAAAGTAAACCTAGTGACCGTTAAAGATTTTCGGTGGGACTAACATGCGACTCGGTAGGACCGATATGGTTAGGGTTTGGGCATAACGTAATCTCGGTGAGACCGATTACACAAACTCGGTGAGACCGAGTTTGGTAATAAGCTAACTAGAGAGTTGGTCAGGCAAACTCGGTGGGACCGATTTTCTCTTTCGGTGAGACCGAAAAGTTACAAAAGGGAAACAAAGAGTTTACATTGCAATCTCGGTGGGACCAATTCGCTCTTTCGGTGAGACCGAAAAGTTACGAAAGGGAAACAGAGAGTTTGCAATCCCATCTCAGTGAGACCGAGATCCCTATCGGTAGAACCGAATTGCTAGGGTTTGGCAGTGGCTTATGACAAGTGAAACTCGGTGGCGCCGGATTGAAAGAATCGGTATGACCGAGTTTGGCTTAGGGTTTAGGTCATTTGTGGAAGTGGGAAAGTAGCTGAGGATTTTGGAGCATATCATTAAGCACATGAAGCAAGAGGCTCATTAAGCAACACCTCATCCCTCCTTGATAGTATTGGCTTTTCCTAAAGACTCAATGTGATCTTGGATCACTAAAATATAAAATGAAGAGTCTTGAGCTTTTGAGCTTGAGCCAATCCTTTGTCCTTAGCATTTTGAGGGTTCCACTTTCACATCCATGCCATGCCAATCGTTGAGCTTTCCTGAAATAGTCATCTTGGAATAGCATTAGCTCAATGAGCTATATGTTGTTATGAATTACCAAAACCACCTAGGGATAGTTGCACTTTCAATCTCCCCCTTTTTGGTAATTGATGACAACATATAGATCAAAGCTTCGACAAATGATAATAAGCATGAAATATATCGTCGCTTTGAGAAGTATGTGACAAGTAAGAGCTCCCCCTAAATTTGTGCATATTTAAAATTTGCTTTGGACTGCAAATGCACAAAGAGTTAGAGTCATGGGTTACTCTTCCATGTCACATACATCTTGGTGGAGCGCTTAAAATGATAAGAATGAAATACATGCACTCATCACCAAGAATAGTGAATGATCACATAAGATAGATAAGATGATAATATTAAGCAAACATTAAGTGTAGCTTATGATCAAACACATGATCATCAATGTCTCACGAGCAATGACATAGTATCTCACACAAAAGCAAACAAAGTTCGAAAAACCACCAAATAAAACAAGAGAGAATAAAAGCAACACTAAACGCAACACTCTCTCTCGAAGCCTATGATCTATATATTTTTCCCCCTTTGGCAACAAGTTACCAAAAAGTTCCTAGAAAATGCATAGTGCTAAGTCGACACTCAGGCTTGATCTTTCTAAGAACATTCTCTTCTTCTTCTTCTGCAGCTTCAGGCACTGGGGCCTTGTTCTTCTCAGTAGCTGGGATGCTTCTTGTGTTCCTCTTTGGCTTTGGCTTTGGAGCTGGCTTGGCCTTGGAAGCAGCTGCCCCTGTTCTTATGGCATCACCCATCAGCTTGGGTGCCTTAGGTGCTGGTGCAGCTACCTCTTCTTCTTCCTCCTCATCTTCCATGATGGAAGCCTTGCCAAGCACTCTGGCTACAGTTTTCTTCACCCTTTCTTTCCTCTTCTTGCCTTCAGCCGCAACTGGCTCAATGGGAGTGGGCTTCTCAGTTGAAGCTCTGGCCTTTGACATAGGCTGCCTGCCTGCTGGCCTTTTGATCTTCATCCCTGGTTTTATGCCCTGTGCTGGCTCAACTCTCTTGGAAGTTGCCTCCTCTTCTGCCACATAATCCTCATCTTCTGAGTCTGAGGTTCTCTTCTTTCTCTGTCTTGTGGCAGCTTTAGGCAGATTGCTAGGGGTGCTCCTGCTGCCATCATCTGAGGAACTTGAGGGACTAGTGCCCTCACTCATCTGCACTTGCTGCTCTGACAAGTTCTGGCTATCACTTTGGTCTGACATGATGCAAGCTCTGACTGCTGACCCTGTGAATAGGTTATAGATGAGATAGAGTGGATAAGCATCACAAAATGCAGAGATTTTTGCAAAAGAATAATTCAAAAACTTAGTTTTAGTTTCCCACTGAAAGCATCTCGGATCTACCAATTTCTAAACTCGGTGATACCGAAGCAGTTTTGGCACCTAAAATAGTGAACTCGGTCAGACCGAGTCACAGTTCGGTGGCACCGAGACTGCTAGGGTTTCACAGAGTTCCAAAATCGGTCACACCGATAAGTAATTCTCGGTCAGACCGAGTCTCACTTGTGCAATGGCATAAGCTAAATCGGTGGGATCGAGTTTTTCAACTCGGTGGGTCCGAGATGGTTTCAGCGAAAACCTAACCCTAAAATTTTCGAATTAAACCTAATCTACGAGTTCATTGACTGGATAGAAGTTTAACAAATGTGGCAAGAATCATGATGATCACAATGTGCTAAGAATCGGATTGGGGAATAGCACAAAGATCGAGTCCATACCCTAGTTCGGCGGAGACTCGCTACGGCGGCAATGACGGGGTTGAATTTCCATTGACGGCGACGGAGACTAGCGACTGGAGGCGGCTGGCGGCAAGGAGACGGTCCGGAGACCAAGTTGGCAGAGCAGGCTATCGCGCGGGCGAAGGGGTTCGGAGAAATTTCCAAATTTTTGCCCGTGACTATATATATTCCGACCCTGTCGGTGTGACCGAGTGGAACAACTCGATGGCACCGAGATGCAAAACTATATACAGTTGTTGCAACTCGGTGTGACCGAATGGTTCAAATCGGTTGCACCGAGATCGAAAACCTAGATCAACTTAATGATCTCGGTAGGACCGAAAGTGGGGTATCGGTCAGACCGTGAATCATAAAGAGGTTTTGGAAGTTTAAGTCTAGGACGAATCGGGGAATCCGAGCGCTCCTCACACAGAGTGGTTCGAATCTGACTTGATCAAATTTTGTGATGTAGCATGAATAGAGTTTGAGACGAGAAAAGCATAGGTAGCTAGAGGAGGTTCTTAGGCATTCTTGTCCATCCACTTGGCAAAAGGAAATAAAGCCAAACAATCAGAACAACAAGTGGATGTCCTTGAATGAGTAAAATATGCAACCAGCATGCTCACACAATAAGATGGCAAATGAAATATGTGACAAGGCATGCACAACCAATTCTAGCATCTATCAAGCAATTTGCGATGACAAGGTCATCTATATATGAGTATATTGACTTAGGAGTCAAGTGAGAACACTTGATCATAGGTCATACTCATCGTTTAAGCTCAAGGGGGTTTACCACTTTTACATAAAGCATTGTTGTGTTCACATCTTTAGAGTTGCTTTAGCTCAAGTCTTAGAGTAAAGCTCCCCCTAGATGTGATATCCCCCCTTAGAGGGATGAACTAACCTCGGGTTTTGTCGATGATGACTTCATGTAGATGTTGAAGATGTGGATGCTCAATGTTGATGTAGATCACTTGGAGCTATCCATTTGAGTGAATTGCACTTTCAATACCTACATGGGTTAGTCCCACAAGGAACAAACAAGGATATCCATAGACATAGAGTGATGCACACACAAGATGATGTCCATGAAAACTTTTAGGTTACCTTGTCCCTTGTCTTACCAACAAGAGGGTTTGTGACTCCTTGAACTAGTGCAAGATGTGGAAGTTGATTGCACTTGTTCTTGCCAAAATGATAAGAGTGAAGTATGTTGGCGGAGTCACCCTCCAGAACTCTCTAGTTCTTCTTCTTTTGGATACACACCATCTTGATGGGAATCCTTGGAGTTGTAGTCGTACTTGATGAAGTGGAACTTGAAGTAGTCTTGGGAATCCACTTGACTAAGGTCTTAGGAGCTTCTTCAAATGCATCAATTTCCTCTTGAAGCTTGTCCTTGCCTTTTTGCTTGTAGTCTTGTGGTGGAAGATCATCTTGAGCTTGTGTCCCCTTGAAAGAAGTATCATACTTCTCTTGTTGAGGAACAAACTTTGTCTTGGGGTATTGATCTTCTTCCCACTCAACTCCATTGGCATTGAACTTTCGTTCAAAACCAACACCTTGATTCTTCCGGTGCATTCCTTGCTTGCGCACAATTTCTTCGAATTTCTTACTCCCGGCAAGGCTTTTGTACACTCCTTTCTCTATAATTCCCTTCAATAAGCTATTTTCTTGCTCAAGTGTAACTTGGCTAAGAGAATCATTAGTGGAATCAAGAGAACTACTAGAAGCAACAATATTGGATTTAGCATGATCATTGTTACTGCTAGAGGAAGAATCTTTCTTGTTCTTGTTACTAGACTTGACTTGAGGCATGTAAGTGGATAAGAGTAAACGCTTGGCAATGTAAGAAGAACTTTTCTTGCGGAGATCATCATTAATTGCTTTTAAGAACTCATGCTCTTGCTCAAGATTGAGCTTTTCAAAGCGTAATTTCTCATGAGCTCTTAAAAGTTCTTGATGATCTTCGAAGATAGTTTCATGAGCTAACTTAAGAGTGTTTAGTTCTTTAGTTAGAGCCTCAATCTTCTCCTTATCATTGTCATTCGTTTTATCTTGATTAGCATGATTAGTTGACGTTTCATCATAGTATTCATCACTAGAGTTGTCAACAAGCAAATCATCACCTAACAAGTCATCTTCATCACTATTGAAATCAACATACTCGGGGTGTGTTACCTTAGGACCTTTGGCCATGAAGCATCTTCCAATTCCTTCATTTGGTGAGTCAAATATGTCGTAGGAGTTGGTTGACACAAGTGCTAGACCGGCAACACCTTCATCTTGAGTATCTTCGGAGTCGGAGTGATAACTTCTCTCGGAGTGGCTGTCGGAGTCAGAGCCGGATACCCATTCACCAACATGAGCTTGATGTCTTCATTTTGTGTAGCTCCTTGATGATTTTTCCTTCCTTTCCGAATCCTTGCTTCTCCGTGAGTATCTTCGTTCATAACGATCATCTCTACTCCTTCTCTCTCTTGGTGGTGATTCTTTGCTTCTTCTTTTTGGAGAATCTTCTCTTCTCTTGTAGGGAGCCGTACACTCATTGGAATAGTGTCCGGGTCTTCCACAACTGTAGCAGTTTTGCTCTCGACTAGAAGATCTTTTGTCATTGTAGGACCTTGACTTGAAGCTTCTATCTTTGCTTCTACTCTTGTAGAACTTGTTGAAGTTCTTCACCATTAAGCTCAATTCTTCATTGAAGTTTTGTTTCTCACTTGATGATGTAGGGGCTTCACATGAGGCTTTGTAGGCACCACTTGATTTGTTGTGAAGTTCCTCTTTATCCTTAAGTGACATCTCATGAGCAACAATTCTTCCAATCACCTCCGTTGGCTTGAGATCTTTGTAATTGGGCATCATTTGGATCAATGTGCACACAGTATCATATTTTCCATCCAAGGCTCTTAGAATCTTCTTGATGATGAATCTATCGGTCATCTCTTCACTTCCTAAGCCGGCAATCTCATTTGTGATGAGAGCAAGCCTAGAGTACATTTCAGCGACACCTTCACCATCCTTCATTTTGAACTTGTCAAGTTGACTTTGAAGCACATCCAACTTGGATTCCTTGACGGAGTCGGTACCTTCGTGCATATCAATCAAAGTGTCCCAAATTTCCTTTGCATTCTCAAGATGGCTGATTTTGTTGAATTCTTCGGGGCACAATCCGTTGAAGAGAATATCATAAGCTTGAGCATTGTATTGCAACATCTTCAACTCATCCGCGGTAGCTTCACGGTTTGGTTCTTTCCCATCAAAGAAGTCACCTTGCAAACCAACACACACAATAGCCCAAACGGCGGGGTTATGTCCAAGAATATGCATTTTCATTTTATGCTTCCAACTAGCAAAATTAGTACCATCAAAGTAAGGACCTCTATAGTGATAATTTCCCTCGCTAGACGCCATACTCTCCTAGGTTGTGAAACCAAGGCTATGACCACCAAAAGCTATGGAGATCAAAGCAAATGGAGACCAAAGCTCTGATACCACTTGTAGGATCGAAAGTATGTCTAGAGGGGGGTGATTAGACTACTTGACCAAATAAAAACTTAACCTTTTCCCAATTTTAGTTCTTGGCAGATTTTAGCTATTGTAGGACAAGTCAAGCAATCATCACACAATTCAAGCAAGCATGCAAAGAGTATATTGGCAGCGGAAAGTAAAGCATGCACCTTGCAAGAATGTAAAGGGAAGGGTTTGGAGAATTCAAACGCAATTGGAGACACGGATGTTTTTCCCGTGGTTTGGATAGGTGGTGCTATCCTACATCCACGTTGGTGGAGACTTCAACCCACGAAGGGTAACGGTTGCGCGAGTCCACAGAGGGCTCCACCCACGAAGGGTAATGGTTGCGCGAGTCCATGGAGGGCTCCACCCATGAAGGGTCCACGAAGAAGCAACCACCCACGAAGGGTCCACGAAGAAGCAACCTTGTCTATCCCACCATGGCCATCGCCCACGAAGGACTTGCCTCACTAGCGGTAGATCTTCACGAAGTAGGTGACTCCTTGCCCTTACAAACTCCTTGGTTCAACTCCACAATCTTGTCGGAGGCTCCCAAGTGACACCTAGCCAATCTAGGAGACACCACTCTCCAAGAAGTAACAAATGGTGTGTTGATGATGAACTACTTGCTCTTGTGCTTCAAATGATAGTCTCCCCAACATTCAACTCTCTCTCATAGGATTTGGATTTTGTGGAAAGAAGATTTGAGAGGAAGGCAACTTGGGGAAGGCTAGAGATCAAGATTCATATGGTAGGAATGGAATATCTTGGTCTCAACACATGAGTAGGTGGTTCTCTCTCAGAACATATGAGTTGGAATTGTGTATGTGTTCTGATGGCTCTCTCCACGAATGAAGGGGAGGTGGAGGGGTATATATAGCCTCCACACAAAATCCAACCGTTACACACAGTTTTCCAATCTCGGTGGGACCGAATCAACAAACTCGGTCGGACCGAAAAGGTAAACCTAGTGACCGTTAGAGATTTTTGGTGGGACTGACATGCAACTCGGTAGGACCGATATGGTTAGGGTTTGGGCATAACGTAATCTCGGTGAGACCTATTACACAAACTCGGTGAGACCGAGTTAGGTAATAAGCTAACCAGAGAGTTGGTCAGGCAAACTCGGTGGGACCGATTTGCTCTTTCGGTGAGACTGAAAAGTTACAAAAGGGAAACAAAGAGTTTACATTGCAATCTCGGTGGGACCGATTCGCTCTTTCGGTGAGACCGAAAAGTTACGAAAGGGAAACAGAGAGTTTGCAATCCCATCTCGGTGAGACCGAGATCTCTATCGGTAGAACCAAATTGCTAGGGTTTGGCAGTGGCTTATGACAAGTGAAACTCGGTGGCGCCGGATAGAAAGAATCGGTATGACCGAGTTTGGCTTAGGGTTTAGGTCATTTGTGGAAGTGGGAAAGTAGCTGAGGATTTTGGAGCATATCATTAAGCACATGAAGCAAGAGGCTCATTAAGCAACACCTCATCCCTCCTTGATAGTATTGGCTTTTCCTAAAGACTCAATGTGATCTTGGATCACTAAAATATAAAATGAAGAGTCTTGAGCTTTTGAGCTTGAGCCAATCCTTTGTCCTTAGCATTTTGAGGGTTCCACTTTCACATCCATGCCATGCCAATCATTGAGCTTTCCTGAAATAGTCATCTTGGAATAGCATTAGCTCAATGAGCTATATGTTGTTATGAATTACCAAAACCACCTAGGGATAGTTGCACTTTCACCTACCCCCAGGGGTACAATGGTAATCTGGCTGGACGCGGGCCCAGCCGTCAGTGCCTCTGGCCTCCGTCTTCTCTGCCGACCGCTGGGGCCCGCTGACTGGCCTGGTACGGAGCCGACAGGCCGCGTCCACCGCGGGCGGTTCTTGCCGGCTGCTGATTACTATAGCCATGCTTCTGATGATGCGGGTTTGATCATGAGGTCGTGGCAACAGCCTCGCCGCCCGGCGGGTGATCACTGTCGCCACTCCCCATCCCATCTTGATTAATGGTGCGTGGGCCCTGGGGGAGGGCTCGGCCGACTCCCCCGGGCCGACTTCTGACGGGTCTGACTGGTGGTCCTCTTGCCGTCTCCTGGGGTCTCACCGACTGGTGGGACCTGCTGCCTCTAGGCCGTACAGACAAGCCGCCGTGGGTGCAGGATTCGGTCCTGCGGTGCTGATGTCAGGGCTGGCATGGCAACAGTGCCACGCCGCATGGAGATCTTCCGGGGTACGGCGTGCTGTAGCCATGCCTGCCCTTGGTAAGGGGCAGGAGCGGGCTTCATTATCGCCACTCCCCTACCATGTCCCACTTGATGTGGCCGTGGGGGGTGTTGGAGTCACAGGCAGACTCCCCGAAGCCGGCTTCTCTGGAAGTCGGCCTTGAAGTCATCCCTGGGACTCGGCCGTGAGTGGTCAGTCGGCCACCTTTGCCGTTGGTTCCTCAGAAGGCGGCTCTACATCCTGGGGTCTTGAGGGGCGCATCCTGTCCCGGTGTCTTGAAAGGTTCTGGGGCTTGGGTCGGCCTACTCGTGGCCCATTACTCCGACAGTAGTCCCCGAAGCTGGTGAGGCGCCGCGGACGATCGGCCGAGAAGCCTCAACAGTTTCTCTTTCCGGGTGCTCAACACATGGTCTTTGATCGACTTCTGCCGGGCCGACTAGGAGGAGTCGGACTCGCTCGATTCGGACTCACTCAATTTCCGACTCGCACAATATTTTGAATGTCGCGGCGGGATCCAAGTGGCGTGCTGGCTAAGCCTCCGTGCCACCGCCCATTCTAGGCCTGTCACGCGATGGCACGTGGCTGGGCCGTCCTGCCAGCCTACGCGAGCGACGGGACAGGCCCATAGGCGGGGCCCACCACCACCGCGCCTCGGCGCCCGAGCGGATCCGCTGCGGCCCCGGTGGACAGTTGGGATTCCCGTGGAGTTACTGCGTGCAGTAACTCTATCGTGGAACGTGGGGGACGTGGGGCCGTGGGCGCAGTAAATCCCCACATCCGCCCCCTCGGCTTCGCAGCCCATGAGGCTATAAGTAGGGGGAAGAGGGGGGCACGCGCGCCCCTCCTTCCCACCACTCCTTGTTCTCTCCCTTCTCACTGCTCCTCGCTCTCCTCCTTCTTCTTCTTCTTCGCTCCGCCGCTCGCCCAAGCTCCGGCGAACGCCACGGCGACAGCTCACGATGAGTTCTTCCTCCACCGCCGCGCCTCCCCCGGTGCGTTCCGGCACTTGGGACGGCTCCGAAGTTCATGAAGACCACATCGAGTGGAGACGGTGGAGACGAGGATGTGTTGCCGAAGTTCCTTCCCTTCGAGAGGAAGTACGTCTTTGTTGGAGCGGTGTGGAGGCACAATGCTCCCCAAGAAGCCATTAGGGCCACCGTATTCTCCTCACGCCCTCACACAATGCGAGATGTCGTGATTCCACTATTGGTGCCCTTGGAGGCGGCGACCGAACCTTTCCAAACAAGGTTGGGGCAATCTCCACAACTCAATTGGAGGCTCCCAACGACACCACAAAGCTTCACCACAATGGACTATGGCTTCGCGGTGACCTCAACCGTCTAGGATGCTCAAACACCCACGAGTAACAAGATCCGCAAGGGATTAGTGGGGGGAATCAAATTTCTCTTGGTGGAAGTGTGGATCGAGGCCTTCTCAACCACTCCCGAACAAATCAACAAGTTTGATTGGCTAGGGAGTGAGATCGGGCGAAAATGGAGCTTAGAACAATAATGGAGCTTAGGGTTGGAAGAGTGCAGTCAACGGGGAAGAAGGGGACTCCTTATATAGGTAGGACAAAGATCCAATCGTTACCCACCAACCAGCCCGCGGCCAGCGGTACTACCGTGCCAGGCAAGCGGTACTACCGCAGGGCTGCACGGTACTACCGCTTGCTACCAAGCGGTACTACTGCACGGCCATGCGGTACTACCGTATAGGCTCGCGGTACTTCCGCAACCCCAGCGACAGCAAGGTCAGATCTGACGCGCAGGATCTGAGGGTTGTGCTTCCGCGAGCGTGGTACTACCGCGCCTCCATGCGGTACTACCGCAAGGCAGAAATCCCCTAGCCAGGGGGGAGGAAACATTCGTGCCTACTTCCGCAAAGAAACGGAAGAAGCAAAAACCCGACACAATAGTACTGCCTAGGGGCGGTACTACTGCCTGACAACATAGCGCGGTACTACCACGGAGTGAAAGCAGTACTACCGCGGTAGGTGCGGATGTAAAAAAATACATCCGCCCCTACTACCGCGAAGGAGCGGTACTAGCCTGGTGGGCAGCGGTAGTGCAGCTCCAGGGAAGGTGTACTACCGTGGGCACCTGCGGTACTATCGCGCCACCGCATGGTACTACCGCTTTCCTGGGAGCAGTACTACCGCGACCCAACTCAGCAGCCAGAACCAGGGAGCGAGAAAGTGGAGGAAGCTCCAAGGGAAAAAGGAGGGGACAAGAAGGAGACGTGTACGTGATGATTCCACCCAAACCTTTCCGACGCGGACCCCCTCTTAATAGTACGGCTTTCCTACGACTCAAAACCACCAAAAAGAAACGTAAAAAAGACACCGTCTTCAACAATCTTTGAGGGGCACCCAACCGTCTTGTGCCTAGCGATGAAATGTCTGGAATACTCAAGGCACACGATTAGTCCGCAAACGCGTTGTCATCAATCACCAAAACACCTTAGGGATAAATATGCCCTTACATCGGCAACTGGCAGGAGCCTTATGGTTGTCGCTTTATTGTATGAAATGCAATCGCCATGTAATTGATTTACTTTGTCACTAAGAGGTAGCGATAGTCGTAGAAGCAATAGTTGGCGAGACGACAACGATGCTACGATGGAGATCAAGGTGTCAAGCCGGTGACGATGGTAATCATGACGGTGCTTTGGAGATGGAGATCAGATGCACAAGATGATGATGGCCATATCATATCACTCATTTTGATTGCATGTGATGTTTATCCTTTATGCATCTTATTTTGCTTAGTACGGCGGGAGCATTATAAGATGATCCTCACTAAATTTCAAGGTATAAGTGTTCTCCCTGAGTATGCACCATTGCTACAGTTCGTCATGCCGAGACACCACGTGATGATCGGGTGTGATAAGCTCTACGTTCACATACAATGGGTGCAAGCCAGTTTTGCACGCGCAGAATACTCGGTGTCGGTGTCAAAACCAGCGGATCTCGGGTAGGGGGTCCCGAACTGTGCGTCTAAGGCGGATGGTAACAGGAGGCAGGGGACACGATGTTTACCCAGGTTCGGGCCCTCTTGATGGAGGTAATACCATATGTACTGCTTGATTGTTCTTGATGATATGAGTATTACAAGACTTGATCTACCATGAGATCAAAGAGGCTAAACCCTAGAAGCTAGCCTATGATATGATCAAAGAGGCTAAACCCCCTAATCCAGGACTCCCTCAGTAGCCCCTGAACTAGGCTTCAATGACGATGAGTCCGGCGCACAGTATTGTGTTCGGCATTGCAAGGCGGGTTCCTCCTCTGCATACACCATGGAAGAGTTTAGAATACAAGGATAGTGTCCGGCCCTGCAAAATAAGTTCCACATACCACTGTAGAGAGAATAATATTTCCACAAATCTAATCTGCTGACACGTTTTGACAGCACGACATCATGCCATGGCCCGGTCATTATTCGAACCATTTTTCTCAACCAGCTCCGCACATAACGCGAGGCGGTTTTCTTGACACGTCTTGTCAAAGCAGAGATCTTGTCCCCCTTATCACGGGATTCTCATCAATATGGACGTGGGTAACCCAACCGTGCATGTTGGTATGACTCCTAGATCTTAGGCAAGTCTCAAACGTCCACGAGGAGGATGCTTGATATTCACCCTCTTTATAAAGGGGACAAGATTTTTTCTCTTTTCCCTCACGTGCTCAATCGAATCCTTCCCCCGCCTCGAGTTCTAACACTCAAAGCTCAGGTCAGGTGCTTCAGACCTTCAACTATGTCCGGATCCAACCTTCAAGGTCGGTGGATGCCTTCCTCTGTCACAGAGGAGGACATCAAGAAGTTGAGAGAGGCCAGATATCTGACCGCCGAAATTTCACATAGGTTGCCTGCCCGAGGGCAGGTCGTCCCTACTCCTGAACCCAACGAGAGCGTCATGTTCATCTCCCACTTCCTCCGAGGACTAGGCCTCGCTCTCGATCCCTTTGTTAGGGGTCTTATGATCTATTATGGGCTGGATTTTCACGATCTGGCCCCAGATTCCCTTCTTCACATCTCGTCATTTATTGTGGTATGTGAGGCCTTCCTCCACATTACCCCCCCCCCCCACTTCGGCCTGTGGCTCAAGACCTTCAATGTGAAGCCAAAGATGATCGAGGAGCGGCACGCAGCGGGCGGAGGTGCTTTAATAAGCAAAATCGTTGACACTCCATGGCCAGAGGGTTCCTTCCCAGAGGTGTCCGGATTGTGGCAGCGGGAGTGGTTTTACATCACAGCTCCCCGAAGTGCCAAGTGGGTAGCTGCCCCCACCTTTCGCTCGGGCCCCCACTGCAACTGATGTCATGGATCAATAGGGGGCTGAGCTGGGGTCCAGCAAAGGACGTGCCAATACTGCAGAGCCGTATCCGAGATCTCTTTGAGAGAGATTTCAGTCTGGTTATGGTAATGCAAGTTATGCTAGTTCGTCGAGTCCAGCCTTGCAAACGTCGGCCCCTCCGCATGTGGGAATTCAACCTGGAAGGACCACGAGCTATTCATCATTTCCTCGGCATAACGCTCGAGGAGATGTACAAATCGTTCTTCGGACCCCAAATAGAGTGTTCGGACACCACCGAGGATGTGGGTCTGAGCTGCAACCGCCCTGCTGCCCAAGTAAGTAATCCCATGTCGAACCTACTGTCCTTTTATTTATCATGGCATCATTCTAAAGAGTTGCTCTTTGACCAGGACTGGATAACAAAGGCGATGATGGTCAGGTGTTCGCCCCCCCTTCCTGAGGGCTTGGAAAACCCGGTACTGGACAAGATGCTCGAGCCGGCGCCATATCCAGTGCCCTCAAAGGAAGATGATGGGGGGAATAGAGAGGGCGAAAGCGGGCCTCACTCGATACTTATTCCAGCCGGGGGAATGGGCGCCTCCACGAGGGAGGACAACCAATGGGAAGAATCTGACATTCTCTCCCCCCGGGGAAGGAAGAGGACTACCTCTGAAGATCCAGAAACTAAGGTTTCCAAACAGGAGAAGAAATCTTCATCAGAGGGTCCTGCCTCAGAGGGTATTCATGCCAGACAATGTGCGCGCGGGGATCAGCCCTCTACCGAGATGTAAGTAATCGAAAAGTACTTTAATAGTGGAAACATCCTACCTTACTTCTGAAGACAATAACCGATGCTTATAAATTGTAGTCTAGATCGTAGCCCTTCTCGACAGAGTTCGTCTTCGGGGGATCTTCTTCCGGAGATGATGGAGAGCGAAATGCCTCCCCCTGACACCCCGCCTCATGAAGCGGGCGACCTTGAAGTGTCGTCGCGAAGGGTATCTCCGGATCCACTAAGGCCAGAGGATAACCCTTTGGCTACCCGGAATCCCCAGTATCCGGCTCCTAAGGACAGCGACGACAAGGGTCCGTACAGCGTGCGGTCGGACACGTTGAAGGATCTTCTGGGGCAAGCGACCGTCTCGGAAGCGCATCATACGCTAATGGGTACGGTAATTGAAAGGATTTCATCCGCTGAAAGCGGTTTGCATGAAGCCTTTATGAGTCTGCTGAAAGGCTTTGAGGTACGTGAAATAGTGTATGTTTCTGACAGTACCGCACACGTTAGGTGTGCCCTATGCAGATAGTAGCCCCTGAGACTTTGGTTGTCGTCGAAAACAACGGCAAACAGAGGATCATAGTCCCAGGTAATAACCAGACTGCCTTTATGTGTAGGTGGCTGAAGCTCCGGTGGCTAGCCGGACTGATGGGTTTGCCGAGCTAAAGCGGCAACTTGATGCGGCAGATGCCGACATCATGCTTGTCAACAAGCGGCTTGACAAGGCACGGGGTAAGTGATTTTTCCGGTGATCAACACATAGTAAGAGGAGCATGATGCCAATATCTTTAATATGTTGTGCCTACAGATGGAGCTGCCACCATGGAGACCCTTCGGGCGGAGCTTGCCCGAGCCAAGGAGCAAGCAAGGAATAGCAATGCGGCCGCTCTAAAGGCGGCCGAAGAGTTAAGGGCCGAACAGGCCGCGCATTGCGAGAGCAAGTAAAAAATAGCCAATATGGCTGTAGAGTTAAAAGATGCCGCTAACCGTTACCAGCTTCTTGAAGAAGAAAACCGGGCGATGGCGACGGACCTGGAGAAGGCCCTGGTGGCTGCCAAGGAAGCCCGCTCCAAAATTAGAGCGACGAAGGAGGAGCTGAATCAAGCTGCAGATATCGTGTCTGGGAAGCCATTCTTGTTGTGGACTAAGTTCGGAGATTCGAAGTATGATCCTCTGGACCGGCTATGGAGTTCTGCGGATGCCTACGTGGATTTGGCTGCAAGTGCTGCTGATGTGGTCGAGTACTTCAAGGATCAGAAAGGTCCCGAAGTGGAAAAGTTGTTTTGGTCACAGTTTCACGCTCCAGTCCGTCTGCTGCTGTTGAATGAGCGAATGGCCGATTGGGCCGCGAGCTCCATAGGTTGTATGGACTTGCCATGAGGTCCGTTGTGGATCACCTGTGGCCGGGAGGGCCAAGGCCGAATAGCTACTTTAGTTTAGTGCAAAAATTCCTTGGTGTCATGCCACGCATCGGTGCTGTAAAGAGATCGGCGTGCATAGAGGGTGCGCAGATGGCCTTTTCCCGTGTCAAGACATACTGGGCGGAGATGGAGGCCACCACTATTGTGACACAGGGTTCGGCCGTAGGCCGAGTGGCTGCCGAGCACTACTTTGAAGAAGTTCTTGAAGGCGCTCGTTTGATAGAGGCTCAGTGCTCAAAGAGTATTATGTTCTAGTGACATGTATTCTAATTGTAAAAACAATGTTTTATTGAATTATCAAGGTTGTATTTATACTTTTGCTCGAAAGTACTATGATGCCTCCTGTGCGGCCGTTTATGTATATATGTATATAACCGGAAAGTTTGCAGTCGTCGGCTTCCGCCCCCACGCATATAATGCGGGGGTGTTCATAGAAAATGCATATCCACACTTGATCCAACGTCTTGGTCCGTTACAGAGGTGATAGCACAGCGAATGAGGCAATCGGACTATATTGCTTTAACACTTTCACTTAGCCATAGGAGTTTGACGGTGGGGCTACTATATAGCCCCTGGTACTTCTGCGCTCGTCCGAATACGGGGCGCGTACATACATGATCGGGAAACGGCCCTTCGTTAATGCGGAGGAATCCCGAAGATTCCGATGAGTCATCGAGTGGTTGACCAGTCTCTCGCTATATCATGACAGTCAGTTTTCGGCTTTCTCTACTGAGGTGCTCATCCGGATGAACCAGGGCACAATCGTAGTAGTTCTCCCAGTGCTACCTTAGCTAATATAACGGAACGTAAGGTACCAAAACGTGGGAGCCGGGCAAACCCAACATGTGACCAAAGACATGATTCGGAGCTGATGCATATAGGGCCAAACTCGCGAAGCCGAACACTCCCTAAGGCGTTTGGTCTTTATAACATATACCGGGCTAAAAATGCCCTTCATAAGAAACCCCATGTGTCCAGGTACGTGCAAAATCCTGACGTGGCCACATGCCAATAACGCCAGCATCCTTCTCGGTTGTGTGGAGTATCCGGAGGATGTGAGCAACAAGAGACAGTAAATAAGGTTTACACAGGGTCTTAATCTAAAAAGAAACCTTTGGGCGGATCCCTGCTGCACATCTACGCATGTGTCTCCGTTGTGCCGTGTCCTGGACGGGTGTAGCACGATTGTCATCTGTAAAAGGAAAGAACTTGGGTGAAAGTTGTCGTGCCAAAAAGAAGAATTGGTTATTATCAATAAACTATCAAAATTCAAGAGAAGCCAAGTTGAGCCAGGCTGGCCCTGGTTACACGCCGGAAGCCCCTGGTATCCTTTATGAGGGTTTGAACCAATCTCATGTATATATGATGGAACGCCGGATTCGTTTAACCATGTTCATGGTCTTGACGACCTGCCATTTTTTCTGGTTGGTGAGGCCGTCTATGTTGCGGCTGTTAGAGCCACCGCATCCTCTTCCGTACGTAAGAAACGTTCATTGTTTCCGCTAACTGAGATGATGCCACGTGGACCGGGCATCTTAAGCTTGAGAAAAGCATAATGCGGTATTGCGTTAAAACGAGCGAAAGCCGTTCTTCCAAGTAGTGCTTGATAACAACTTCGGAATGGGGCGATGTGAAAAGTTAACCTTTTGCTTCGGAAGTTATCGGGAGAACCGAATACCACCTCTAGTAGTAGAGAGCCCGTACAGCAGGCCTCTTGGCCTGGTATTACTCCCTTGAAGGTAGTATTACTGCGGCTTATTTGTGTCGGGTCTATCCCCATTTTGTGGACTGTGTCCTGATATATCAGATTTAGATCACTGCCGCCGTCCATGAGGACTCGTGTGAAATGGTACCCATTTATTATTGGGTCTAACACCAAGGCCGTCAGTCCTTCGTGCCGGATATTTGTCTCGTGATCCCTACGATCAAAAGTGATCGGGCAGGCCAACCAGGGGTTGAACCTAGGGGTGACGGGCTCTACGGCGCGTGTGTCTCGGAGTGCATGCTTGGTTCTCCTCTTTGTCACATTGATCACATTTATTGTTTTAACATCTGGTGGGAACTTTTTCTGTACTCCGGCGCTTTGCTGGCGAGGTTCATCCTCGTCTTCGCTTGGTGTCTCTCCCCCTTTGTGTTCAGTGTTTAGCTTACCGGCCTGCTTGAAGACCCAACATTCTTTGTGGGTATGATTTGCAGGTTTGTCTGGGGTGCCGTGAATCTGACAGAGTTTGTCAAGAATTTTGTTCAGGCCAGATTGTCCTTCTATGCTGCCTTTGAAAGGCTTTTTCCACTGACCTAGTCCGGAGCCCCTGAATTCGGCATTTACCGCCGTGTCATCTGGGCTACTTTCTTTATTTCGACGCTTGTTTTTGTTGCATCGTGGTTTACCATTGCCATCCCTGACTTCGGATGTGCTTGGGTCGCTGGTGCTGCCACGGGCCAACCAGCTGTCCTCGCCCACACAAAAGCGGGTCATGAGGCTTGTTAGGGCTGCCATTGTTCTCGGTTTTTCTTGGCCGAGGTGTCTGGCGAGCCATTCGTCTCGGACGCTGTGTTTAAAAGCTGCTAAGGCTTCGGCGTCCGAACAGTCGATGATTTGGTTCTTCTTGGTGAGGAACGTATTCCAAAGCTTTCGGGCGGACTCTCTGGACTATTGGATTATATGACTTAAATCGTCTGCATCCGGAGGTCGGACATAAGTCCCTTGAAAATTAGCCCGAAAAGCGTCCTCGAGCTCCTCCCAACTTCCAATTGAGTTTTCGGGGAGGCTTTTCAGCCAGTGCTGAGCTGGCCCTTTAAGCATGAGGGGCAAGTATTTAATGGCATGAAGATCATCTCCATGAGCCATATGAATATGGAGGATGAAGTCCTCTATCCAGACTCCAGGGTCTGTGGTCCCATCGTACGCCTCTATGTTCACCGGTTCGAACCCCTCTGGGTATTCGTGATCCAGCACCTCATCAGTGAAACATAAGGGGTGTGTGGCACCCCTGTATTCGGATGAGCCATGGTGTTCGGACAGTTGTACTATTCGGTTTTGGTTCTGTACCGGAGCGCGCTTCCTAGATCCATAGATGGATCTGGTCGCGCTGGATTTTTGGCGCAAGTTCTCACGTAGATCGTGTGTTGACTTATGCGCGACTTTGTTAGCCACTCTATCGCATTCACAAGGTGGTGGATCCGGCCGGTTGGCCGTATCATTCTTCAGCTCTATGGGCTCTAAGGCCTCATCGTCGAATTTCAGTAACAACTTGCGCTTTGGATAGCTATTTTTGTGGTAACTTCCACCATACTTTGTTACTTTGTTCCACCTGCTGTTGAGCGTATCTTGTGCGGCCTTAAGCCTTTGCTTCTGTTTCTTCAGGCTCCTCGTTGTGGCAATAAGCCTTCTGCGGAGGTTCTCTTGCTCCAAGTGCGTTTCCGGGATGATGTGTGCATCTTTGTCCGGACTGTTTTCTTCCCCAGATGGGGTTTGATGAGGTTTATCCTTGGCATCGTCGTATTTGGACACCGGATCCATATTATGCTCGCAGTTTGCATCTTTATCGTGCTCTGCCGCCGGGGTGGTGCAGTCGTCGTTTCTTCTAGAGTTGACTAGACTGTTATTTCCTCTTGTGCTGTTATCACTGTTTTTGCTATGGCGGGACTTAGAGCGGCACCGCTGACGTCCGCGCTTGGGTTGCTTGGAGGGGGCATCCTCCGTTGTCTCTTTGCCATTGCCTTCTCTATGTGTATCCACCATGTATACATCATGTGATGAAGTGGCGGTCCAGCGCCCTGTGGGCGGTGGTTCCTGTTCGTCTCCTGCATCGTCGTCCATACCATCGATGTCTTAGGAGTCAAAGTTGAGCATGTCGGTTAAGTCATCGACAGTGGCTACTAAGTGGGTGGTGGGTGGGCAGCGAATTTCTTCATCGTCCGCATCCCATTCTAGCCGGACATAGTTCGGCCAAGGTTCTCCTGACAGGGAGAGAGACCTTAATGAATTTAGCACATCTCCAAAAGGTGAGTGCTGAAAGATATCCGCGGAGGTGAACTCCATGATCGGTGCCCCGTCGTATTCGACAGGCACGGATGTAGGCGGCTCGGAGTCCGTGGCCGGAGGTAAATCCAGTGGTCCGGCGACGCAGCTCTCGAAAGGGGTGAAGTCGGTATCCGTCTCTATCACCACTGAGAGTGCGGCCTCCATGGCAGGGTCTATCCCTCCGCTCTCGGATGGCGTGATTTGCTCTGGATTAATGGCCGGAGTAGTTGAGGATGCGATCTCCCGAACACTGTCCGACGGCAGAGTTACGTCATGCTCGTTGCGACTGTGCGGCACGTCCGACATAGGATCGAATCCGTCAAAGATCAAGTCTTTGCGGATGTCAGCCGTGTAGTTCAAGTTTCCAAATTTGACCTGATGGCAAGGGGCGTAGCTCTCAATCTGCTCCAGATGGCCAAGCGAATTGGCCCGCAGTGCGAAGCCGCCGAATATGAAGATCTGTCCGGGGAGGAAAACCTCGCCCTGGACCGCATCGCTAGCGATGATCGAAGGAGCCATCAAGCCTTATGGTGGCAACACAATGGAACTCTCAATGAAAGCACCAATGTCGGTGTCAAAACCGGCGGATCTCGGGTAGGGGGTCCCGAACTGTCCGTCTAAGGCAGATGGTAATAGGAGGCAGGGGACACGATGTTTACCCAGGTTCGGGCCCTCTTGATGGAGGTAATACCCTACGTCCTGCTTGATTGTTCTTGATGATATGAGTATTACAGGAGTTGATCTACCACGAGATCAAAGAGACTAAACCCTAGAAGCTAGTCTATGGTATGATTGTCTGTTATCCTACGGACTAAAACCCTCCGGTTTATATAGACATCGGAGGGGGCTAGGGTTACACAAGGTCGGTTTAAAAGGAGGAGATATACATATCCATATTGCCTAGCTTGCGTTCCACGCCAAGGAGAGTCCCATCCAGACACGGGACGCAGTCTTCAATCTCGTATCTTCATAGTCCAACAGTCCGGCCAAAGGATATAGTCCGGCTGTCCGAAGACCCCCTAATCCAGGACTCCCTCACTCGGGTTAAACTTGACGAGCCTAGCATATGCATATATGGCCTCAGAACACTGAGACCAAAAGGTCGAACATGAATCATATAGTAGATATGATCAACATAGTGATGTTCACCATTTGAAAACTACTCCATCTCACGTGATGATCGGACATTGTTTAGTTGATATGGATCACGTGATCATTTAGATGACTAGAGGTATGTATATCTAAGTGGGAGTTCTTAAGTAATATGATTAATTGAACTTTAATTTATGATGAACTTAGTCCTGATAGTATTTACGTATCTATGTTGTAGATCAATAGCTTGCAATATAGCTCCCTGTTTATTTTTTGATATGTTCCTAGAGAAAAATATGTTGAAAGATTATAGTAGCAATGATGCGGATTGGGTCCGTTATCTGAGGACTATCCTCATTGCTGCACAGAAGAATTATGTCCTTGATGCACCGCTAGGTGACGAACCTATTGCAGGAGAAGATGCAGACGTTATGAACGTTTGGCAATCTCGGTATGATGACTACTTGATAGTTTAGTGCACCATGCTTTACTGCTTAGAACCGGGACTTCAAAAATGTTTTGAATGACATGGAGCATATGAGATGTTCCAAGAGTTGAAATTGGTATTTCAGACTCATGCCCGTGTTAAGAAGTATGAGACTTCTGACAAAGTACTTTGCCTACAAGATGGAGGAGAATAGCTCAGCTAGTGAGCATGTGCTCAGAATGTCTGAGTACTACAATCACTTGAATCAAGTGGGAGTTAATCCTCCAGATAAGATAGTGATTGACAGAGTTCTCTAGTCACTATCACCAAGTTACTGGAACTTCGTGGTGAACTATAATATGCAAGGGATGAAGAAAATGATTACCAAGCTCTTCGTGATGCTGAAATCGACGAAGGTAGAAATCAAGAAAAGCATCAAATATTGATGGTTGACAATACCACTAGTTTCAAGTAAAAGGTCAAGGGAAAGAAAGGGAACTTCAAGAAGAATGGCAAGCAAGTTGCCACTCCCGTGAAGAAACCCAAAGCTAGACCTAAGCCTGAAACTGAGTGCTTCTACTTCAAAGGGAATGGTCACTAGAAGCGGAACTACCACAAATACTTGGCGGATAAGAAGGGTGGCAAAGTGAATGGTATATTTGATATACATGTTATTGATGTGTACTTTACTAGTGTTCATAGTAACACATGGTATTTGATACCAGTTCAGTTGCTAAGATTAGTAACTCGAAACAGGAGTTGCAAAATGAACAGAGACTAATTACGGGCGATGTGACGATGTGTGTTGGAAGTGATTCCAAGGTTAATAAGATCACCATCGCACACTCCCTCTATCTTCGGGATTAGTGCTGGACCTAAATAATTGTTATTTAGTGTTTGCGTTGAGCATGAATATGATTGGATCATGTTTATTGCGATACGGTTATTTATTTAAGTCAAAGAATAATTGTTGTTCTGTTTACATGAATAAAACCTTCTATGGTCTTACATCCAATGTAAATGGTTTACTGAATCTCGATCACAGTGATACACTTAATATTGATGCCAAAAGATGCAAAGTTAATAATGATAGTGCAACTTATTTGTGGCACTGCCGTTTAGGTCATATTGGTGTAAAGCCCATGAAGAAACTCCATACTAATGGGCTTTTTGGAATCACTTGATTATGAATCACTTGATGCTTGCGAACCATGCCTCATGCCCTCATGGGCAAGATGACTAAAACTCCGGAACAATCGAGCGAGCCACGAACTTATTGGAAATAATACATACTGATGTATGCGGTCCGATGAGTGTTGAGGCTCGTGGCGGGTATCGTTATTTTCTGATCTTCACAGATGATTTAAGCAGATATGGGTATATCTACTTAATGAAACACAAGTCTGGAACATTTGAAAAGTTCAAAGAAATTCAGAGTGAAATTAAGAATCATCGTAACAAGAAAATAAAGTTTCTACGAACTGATTGCGGAGGCAAATATTTGAGTTACGAGTTTGGCCTTCATTTAAAACAATGTGGAATAGTTTCACAACTCATGCCACCTAGAACACCACGGAGTAATGGTGTGTCCGAATGTCGTAACTATACTTTATTAGATATGGTGTGATCTATGATGTCTCTTATTGATTTACCACTATCGTTTTAAGGTTGCGCATTAGAGACAGTTGTGTTCATGTTAATAGGGCACCATCTAAATCCATTGAGATGACACCATATGAACTATGGTTTAGCAAGAAACGTAATATGTCGTTTCTTAAAGTTTGGGACTATGATGCTTATGTGCTTCAACCTGATAAGCTCAAACCCAAATCGGAGAAATGCGTCTTCATAGGATACCCAAAGGAAAATGTTGGGTACACCTTCTATCACAGATCCGAAGGCAATATATTCGTTGCTAAGAATGGATCCTTTCCAGAGAAGAAGTTTCTCTCGAAAGAAGTGAGTGGGAGGAATGTAGAACTTGATGAGGTAATTGTACCTTCTCCCGAATTGGAAAGTAGTTCATCATTGAAATCAGTTCTAGTGATTCCTACACCAATTACTGAGGAAGCTAATGATGATGATCATGAAACTTCAGATCAATTTACCACCGAACCTCGTAGGTCAACCAGAGTATAGTCTGCACCAAAGTGGTACGATAATCCTGTTTTGGAAGTCATGTTACTAGACCATGACGAACCTATGAACTATGAGGAAGTGATGATGAGCCCAGATTCCATGAAATGGTTTGAGGACATGAAATCTGAGATGGGATCCATGTATGAGAACAAAGTATGGACTTCGATTGACTTGCCCGATGATCGACGAGCCATTGATAATAAATGGATCTTTAAGAGGAAGATGAACGTTGATGGTAGTATTACTATCTACAAAGCTCGACTTGTCGCAAAAAGGTTTTCGACAAGTTCAAGGTGTTGACTGATACGTCCCCAACATCTCCATGAAACCACTTTTCCACTGCTGCAACCTTCTGTACCCGTGAGATCCCATTTGGGGACCTTTTTCGGTGATCTGCCGGAGGGGGAATCGATCACGGAGGGCTTCTACATCAACACCATAGCCTCTCCGATGATGTGTGAGTAGTTTACCGTAGACCTTCGGGTCCATAGTTATTATCTAGATGGCTTCTTCTCTCTCTTTGGTTCTCAATACAAAGTTCTCCTCGATGTTCTTGGAGATCTAATCGATGTAATATTCTTTTTGGTGTGTTTGCCGAAATCCGATGAATTGTGCATTTATGATCAAGTTTATCTATGAACAATATTCGGTTCTTCTCCGAATTCTTATATGCATGATTTGATATCTTTGCAAGTCTCTTTGAATTATCGGTTTAGTTTGGCCTACTGGATTGATCTTTCTTGCAATGGGAGAAGTGCTTAGCTTTGGGTTCAATCTTGCGGTGTCCTTTCCCAGTGACAGTAGGAGCAGCAAGGCACGTATTGTATTGTTTCCATCGAGGATAAAAATATGGGGTTTATATCATATTGCTTGAGTTTATCCCTCTACATCATGTAATCTTGCCTAAAGCATTACTCTGTTCTTATGAACTTAATACTCTAGATGCATGTTGGATAGCGGTCGATGTGTGGAGTAATAGTAGTAGATGCAGAATCATTTCGGTCTACTTAACACGGACGTGATGCCTATATTTCATAATCATTGCCTAGATATTCTCATACCTATGCGATTTTCTATCAATTGCTCGGCAGTAATTTGTTCACCCACCGTAATACATGCTATCATGAGAGAAGCCACAAGTGAACCATATGGCCCCGGGTCTATTTTATATCATATACGTTTCCGATCTACAATTCTAGTTTACTATTTATTTTATTTTGCACTCTTTACTTTTCAATCTATACAACAAAAATACCAAACATATTTATCTTATTATCTTTATCAGATCTCACTTTTGCAAGTGGTCGTGAAGGGATTGACAACCCCTTTATCGCGTTGGTTGCAAGGTTCTTGATTGTTTGTGCAGGTTCTAGGTGACTTGTGTGTAATCTCCTACTGGATTGATACCTTGGTTCTCAAAAACTGAGGGAAATACTTACGCTACTTTGCTGCATCACCCTTTCCTCTTCAAGGAAAACCAACGCATGCTCAAGAGGTAGCAAGAAGGATTTCTGGCGCCGTTGCCAGGGAGATCTACGCTCAATTCAAGACATACCAAGTACCCATCACAAACTCTTCTCCCTCGCATTACATTATTTGCCA
Source organism: Triticum aestivum (assembly GCF_018294505.1). NCBI lineage: Eukaryota > Viridiplantae > Streptophyta > Magnoliopsida > Poales > Poaceae > Triticum > Triticum aestivum. The sequence goes on from NC_057794.1 coordinate 532,837,813, forward strand.
TTTGCCTCTCTTTTTCCTCTCCCCCACTTCACCTTTGTCGTTTTATTCGCCCCTTTTTCCGTTCATCCTTCTGTTTGCTCGTGTTACCGTGTGCCTTCTATTAGCTTGCATCTTCGCTTGCTAAATATCTATTGTTATGGATCCTCATCCATTTGCTAATCTTTTTAAGAGATCCAATTATGTCGAACCAATTGCTAGTGAGTTGAGTGCACTAGATTATCTTTATGAAGTTTTGCTTGAAATCCGTGAATCTGAAAATTGTGATGAAGTGCTTTATGAAGTGATTCACGATAGATCTTTGAATAAAAAGCATGATTGCAATGATGTTATTATAAATTCTATTAATATCAATTGTTCTAATAATATGCAAAACCCTCAGCTTGGGGATGCTAATTTTACCATGTCTACTACTTGTTGCAATAATCATGATTGGGGTGACTCTTCTTATGATCTTGAAAATTTATTTAAGCCCCATGATGAATATGAGATTGATAATAATGTTTGAAATAATATTGAAAGTGGGTTTGGAAGAGTGTCAACTTTAGATCTCACATATTTGGAGAATGTTCAATCTTATGAAGTTTTTGATAAAAGTGGGTTTGGAGAGGTCATGACTTTAGTTAATGTTAATCACACTATTTTGGAAGAGTGTCAACTTTGCATACATGTGGATCGTGTTAAGAATATGTTTTGTGATAGCTATATTGTTGGATTTGCTTATGATCCTACATGTAATTATTATGAGAGAGGAAAATATGGTTGTAGAAATTTTTGTGTCACTAAATTACCTCTCGTTATGTTGAGATTGCTATTGTTTCTTTCTCCTTCCTTGCATATGCTAGTCTTTGCTTGTCTTGATAATTTGTTTGCTTATATAATGCCCATGCATAGGAAGTATGTTAGACTTATATGTGATTTTCATATGCTTCATGATGCTCCCTTCATGTTTCAATTGCTATTTTTCATGTGAGCACACTACAAAAAAAAAGACACATCCGTGATATTTTGGGCCGAACGCAAAAAAATTCTGTCATACATATGACACTTCTATGATGATAATTGTGACAAAACCCAGTATCATCATAGATGTGGTGGGATCCTACTTCTATGACAAAAAATCATGACAGAAAATGGGCTTTTCGTCCTAGGCGGGCCGGAGACGCAGCTGCATGACATTCTTTGGGCCGTCCATGACGGAAAAAACCATGGTAGAAGCGAGGGGGGATTTCGGGGAGTTCTCGGTTACGGTGGGAGGTTGAGGGCCGAGCGATGCGTGTTTCTCTCGTACACGTACGCGCGTGTGTGCGAGGCATTGGCTCTAACTGAACCCGAGCGAGGCGTTGGGCTCTAACTGAACCCGAGTGATTGCACTGCAGGCTACGCGTTACTGAACCCGAGTGACCGATTGATGGATGTTAACTGAATCCGATCGAGCGATTCCTTTGCTACTGCTGCTAACTGAAGCCGATCGATGCTGCCTCTAGGATGAACAGTGAGTGTTGCGGGGGGGTTGGATGAACAGTGAGCGGTGGCGTTGCCTCTGGATGAACATGACCCCGTGGTGTGGTGGAGGGCTGGATGAACAGTAGACGGTGGAGGGGTGGTTGAACAGTAGCCCGTGGTGTGGAGGGCTGGATGAACAGTAGACAGTGGAGGGGTGGTTGAATAGTAGCCGGTGGAGTAGCGCGCGGTGGAGGCTGGATGAACAGGAGCCCGTGGAGGCTGGAGGAGGTCGACAGTGGAGATGAACAGTATCCCGTGGAGTCCCGTTTTGCGGTACGCCACACCCCTCCCGATGAACAAGACCCCCGTTTCGACCGTAGGAGGTCTGTTTCCTCCGTTTTGCGGTATGCCACACCCCTCCCGATCAACAGGACCCCCGTTTCGACCGTAGGAGGTCCGTTTCCTCAGTTTTGCGATACGCCAGACCCCTCCCGATGAACAGGATCCCGTTTCGAACGTGGCCGGTCGAACACAAGGCTGTTTCCTCCGTTTTGCTGTACGCCAGGCCTTGTTTCCATCGCATGTTCCGTCCAAGCCCTCCCGATGAACACGACCATGCATTCCGTTCCGACCCAGCCGGTTGGCTCCCATGCGTTCCATTGCCTCCCGATGAACACGACGCATTCCGTTGCCTCCCCATGAACACGACGCATTCTGTTGCCTCCCCATGAACACGACGACGACGTTGTTTCTCCGTTCCGACCCAGCCATGTACACGAGCCCTGGCCGTACGTATGTGCGAGTAGGCGTTCGAGACCCTGCCCGTATGTACACATACGTGGCCGTATTTTCTTTCTTGCACCCTGGCCGATGTCCGTACGTGTACATGCTACGTGCGCGCCTCTACTACGACACATGCGCGCCTCTACATCGACCGGTATGTACGTACACGTTCGCGACCAGAATGACAACGCTATGTACGCTTCGACCAGGTGGGTCCCGACTGTCAGGCACTTCCTTGCCTGCGAAGATGTAGCTGGTGGGTCCCAGCAGTCAGGGAGGCGAATCATTTTGTTTTTTTTGCCCGGCCGCACTTCCTTGCGTGCGAAGGTGTAGCTATTGGGTCCCAGCAGTCAGGGGCGAATCGTTTTTTTTGCCCGAACGCACTTCCTTG